>NC_061490.1:3047543-3347543 GCF_022539355.2 Hippoglossus stenolepis
TTCAAATATTATGGGGAGAACGACACAGCCCAAGTAACCCTCCTATTATAAATCTTTATTTATTAAGTCACATCGATATGGAATGGCACAGCATCTTCACTTTGCCCCCAAATGACTTGAATGTAATGTTAAAAGTCAGTCAACAAAAGCTGCTCCATATATACAAATAATTAAAATGAAAGACAATAGCTTTTGAAAAGTAAAATAATCATTATAAATAGAAAAAAATGTACAAACTATGTTTTCTCCACTTGTATTCCCTTATTTTGTAGTGTACAGGTTGAGGTTTTTCACGAGTGTTGATCAGTTATGAGTTAATCCCCATGTTACTCTGTCCTCTGCCATGTCCTCACGTCTTGATGAGTCCCTCGAGAAAGTCTTTTTCCACCATCTCCTCGATGTTCTGCCGCGCTCGACTCCAGAACACTTTCTGGCTCTCCAGCTTGTGGCCCTCCTTGTGGCCCTGGAAGGAGGAGTTTGCGGGGTTGTGGGTGAAGGCGGGACCTGAGCGGCTGCTGGCCTTGCTGTTGAACACTTGGCTGAGCAGGTTGAAGAACGGCAGCAGCTGCTCCATGCTGCGGATCACGTACAGGGTCAGCATTAGGTGACCCGGCTCCCAGGACAGGGTTCGCGTGGAGCAGTCCTCCTCTGGGTTTTTCTGAGGAAAGAATGAATCAGATAAGAAATGACTGAGGAAGAAAAATGTATGTGCCGTTCTGCAGGTGAAAAATACATTGTCGAGAATAAAGTCATAATATTATGAGATTAGAGTCACAGTTTTAGGCTTTGTGTCATTTTACAGAGACTATCAGAAGATCAACTTGTTGCCTGCGTTTAAAATAGGAATGTGGAGCATCTTGTTAAGTAATACTTACTTAGTAGATGTTTCACAAATAACCAAATACTTCATCTTTTCATAAGTATCATCAGCTTCATATTACCACAAGTTTTGGGAGGAAATGTGTGGTAGTGGTCAACTGGGCTCCAAAATAAAAACAAAAAAAACTTGAAATCCTTTAAAGAGCATTTCCCTGAACACTCTTTTGAAGAGAGAGTCATTTGTTTCCATCCCTTAATAACCTTGTGTAGACAGAGGGAGGATGAGATACCTTCGCCCGTTTCCTCAGCAGCTTGGCCAGTCGGACCACGTAGGGCTTAAACTCCCTCTGATGAGTCCCCTGACGTCTCACTTCCAATCCTGAATCGTCTGAGGCCTCCGGGATAAAGGCCCAGCGGTACCTGTGACGAGACAGATCTCACTCAGATATGACCTTATTATGATCTATTCAACGAACTACCAAAGCATTTAAGGAGCGACAAATTCACATGCCCATTCAAATACCCTCCACATACCGAGAATGGGCATTTTCTACAAATTATCCCGTTTTTTTTCATCCATATCAAATAATGACATGAACACATACACAATCTCCACTTTTGACAAATTATGCCTGTTACTGATTCTCTGACCCGGCCCTATCACATGCAAAGCCTTTAACGACCCATGTTTGTTTGTTGGTACTGACATCTGGAACTGAGGCAGACTCTCAGGAGGAAGAGCCAAGGCCAGGTCCAGGAGCTTGCAGGCAGACAGATAGAGGTTGAGCCAGCGCTGGCTGTTGTAGGAGGTGGAGAAGCCGTTTCCACCAGAGTACGTGGTCTCCAACCCAGCCACTGACGGACCTGATGTCCTAGAGATGGACAGGAGAGGATAAATCATTAGAGGAGCACAGATAGTAGTGATTTGGATATTTATTTGCAGCTAGTTTGCAGTGTCAGCAGATACCTTGATATGTCTTCATCCGCTGTCAGCTCCTGCTCCATCAGTAGAAACACCTGAACCTACAGAAAAACAGTTATGTGTATGTGAGTTGATTTATGTGCGAGTAGGTCAATAAGTGTAGGAGACAGCAAGAACGAAACACATGATGTCACAGTGTGTGACATGTAGCGCTCACCAGTTCAGTGATCATGGTGGGCCACAGGGAGGTGAGGTGTTGAGGTGAAATGCGCAGCAGCAGCACTCTGAAGAACAGGAACACCTGAGCATGGAGGATGGGCACCTGAGGAAGACGCAGGCTCTCCACCAGGCGCTCTGAATGCGCACACAAACACACACACACAAACAAACATTGACACACTCGCTCAATGAAAGTGGTAAAACATGAAGGTTAAAAAGCACCTAAAAGCTTTGTCTCTCAGTATAGACTGTCAACACGTGAATGTATCCTTTAATGGACTCAACACAGTCCATCATGGCTCTGCTCAGACCTGGTATTTACATCTGTCCTGAGAGATCCAATCACAGGTGGACAACACTAGGTTTGTCTGTTCACACTTAGTAATAAAATGTGTCTCCTGTCACCACTTGTGATCAGATCTCACTTCCCCACTCTAAATACAAATTAACAGGTGCGTCATTTCTGTTCACAAAGAACACATGTTGTTTTTAGCCAGTCTGAGTTTACATGTGTGTCCGTCATCTATGTGTTTATGTTTCAAGCAAGAGAGAGAGTGAGAGAGAGCAGGTAGCAGGTCAGAGAATGTCAGCGGAGTAGGTGGCCCAGTACACATTTCCTCTCACACATCTGGAACTGAGGGAGGCTACGGAGTTAGAATGGGTCGTCCACTAACCAGAGGGTTGGTGGTTCAATCCCCAACATAAAGGTGTGCGTGGGTGAATGGCAGAACTGTAAAGCACTTTGAGTGGTCATCAGGACTAGAAAACGAATGCAAACCATTTACACAGTGTACACATGCATCTCAGACCAAATTGGAATGGAATCTAAGTGATCTGATCTCAAGATGCATTTAGGAAGCATTTGAGTGCGTTCAGACTGGATGGATGTTAATACCAGGTCTATAATGGGTCTCTGCTTAACTTTGATTCTGCTTGTTGTGGGAAATGTTCTCCTAAAGCAGAGCTGATAACTGCTGCTCCATATCTCTGTGTTTTGTTGTTCACCTTGTATGTCTGGCAGGTATTTCTGGTACTGGTCCACTTCGCTGCTGTAGATGGTGAAGGCGAGGCGTTTGAGCAGCATGGCCCTCTGCTCCAGCTCTGCGTCTCTGTTGGTGAACAGACTCAGAGAGCTGCTCTGGGCCACAGCAACGCGGGCTGGAGAGGGAAACACACACTCTATTAATCTGTGTGCCAGTCTTTAACCTCTTAATGGGCTATTAACTGTGTCACATATAACAACAACATATATTTGTATCATCTGAATGGACAACAGATTTATTTGGATCTGAAATGCAAGCGCTTGTCTCCGGAAAATATGATTTGCTAAATGCACTTACACTTATTTCTAAATTAAACACTAGTGAAGAATCCTAAGGCTTACTCATGAGGTCTCTGAATGTGGTTTTGTCGTGAGTCATCAGGTGGTCAATGATGGCTCTCCAGCTGAAACACAAGAGAAATGATGATGCATTCATATTCTATAAATACACATGGAAAAAGACACAGCCAGCTTTTATGTCATTAACACATGCCATTACAAAGTTACATTCATAAGAAACTTGGGCGAAATGTTTTTACACTTACACATCATGTACATGTACAATCTATGTCTCTTAAACTGAAAAGGAACACAGACTTGCTTCTTCCTTTGTGCACATATTTTCAAAATACATATTTTATAAATATCTGAGCTTCTTGTGTGACAATGCTTTATAGTTGCATTCATGGGTGAAAAGTAGTGGTGCACCGATGTATCGGCCGTATATCGGTAGCGGCCGATATTCGCCTCGTTTACTGCTATCGGCGTATCGGTAATAAACTTGACTTTCACTGATAACATTGGCCGATATTCATTGGTATGTTTTCTGCAGCCTGCCAATCTGGCATCCAGATTATGGTACACTGACGCCGGGTTTACACCGGGCGCCAGCGCCAAGGAAAGCCAGGCGCCTCCCATCCCCGTTAAACCTTTGTGCGGTTCACATGGGCTGCGATGCGCAGGCCAGCGCCCTTCACCGATGGTTTCGGCGTACGAGGAGCGTATCGCGCCAGGAAACAGACTGAAAAATGATTTTAAACGATATAAATGACATATTTGATATGATATAAATGATCAAATATGCATCCCATACTTTGTATTCCCCTCTGTTGTCCTGGAGTTTTAATTTTCCCAATTTTCCCAATCACATAATTAAATGTCCCCCTCTGCCCATCCACTACAGCCACACAAGCAGTCATATAGATAAAAGAGAGAGAGGGGGCTAAAGGCTTGCTTGGAGAATACGTCATTTACCCCGACACCCGACATTGAACGGGTTACATACAACAACAAGCGGAGAATCACGGGCTGACCGACGCGGAGAAATGCGGGTCCGGTGTGAACAGCCAGGCGGCTGCGCGCTTGAGAATAACGCTGCGCGGCGCAGGGCGGCGCTTCAGCGCCCGGTGTAAACCCGGCGTTACACACCAAGAAGGCCACATGCAAGTAATAAACAAATATCGGTATCGGCTATCGGCTAGATTGTTGTTTTAAATATCGGTATCGGCCAAGAATTTCCATATCGGTGCATCCCTAGTGAAAAGGTTTTCTATGATATTTGATGTGGTGATAAGTCAACTAGTTAAAGCAAGTGATATGGCTGCCTTACACTGTAGAACCTTAGTGAATTATTTTCTTTACCAAAAACATCCTGATACTTTTTGAAGGGTTGAATAGATATACTTTTTTTCCAAGTTGCAAAAATATGGCCCCACTATTTTGAAAAAACATGTCCTGAACTGTGGTCCCTCCATCGTGTTCTGGGTCTACCCAGAGGGGGAAGATGTGAAGGGGTAGCGGTTCTACACTGAGCACCCTCGACATGTCTGAACTCCTCAAGGCAGAGCCCTGCCAAACTCATTCTGGCTGCTTGTGTGACCGACCTCATTCTTTTTGTCACAACAGGTGTTCCAGGTTGCTGCTCCTGTGGTCGACCAGCCAGCTCACAGAATAAACTTGTTTTGAATGGAATTGTATTGAATTGAACTACCCAGAGCTCATGACTATAGGTAAGGGCTGGAACGTAGATCCACTGGTAAGTCGAAAGCTTTATCTTGCGACTCAGCTCCTTCTTCATAATTAATAATAAACTAGACTAACACATGTGCACACACACACTAGCACGCGCACGCACAGTCCAGTTCCCTCTCCTACTCACTGACTGACGCAGGATGAGTCCATCTGGAAGAAGGTGTGGTCCATGAAAAGGTCAAAGGCCTCCTTCTTCCAAGCACGTCGGGTGTATTGGTACCCACTTAGGCTGCTTAACAGTTGGATGCAGGCCCGGTAGCTGGGGGCGTTGTGAGCACTGCCAGGAGAAACAGGAAACATTACGCTTTCATATTCAAAACATGCATGTGATCAGCTCCAACTCATTTTCACACTAAATCCTCCTTAGCAGCTTGATAAGATTATATTTTCTCTTTTCTTGACATTATCTTTATTAAGTGAAATAATAAATCTAAGTTAAAGTCAGAGGATATCTTGATTGTAGCAAAGCTTATCCTCACCTGTGGTTGCGGAGGTAGGGCACTACATAGTGCATGATATTAACCAGCAGCGGGATCACTCTCTCCTTCTCGTCACTGTAGAACACCATGTCCAACAGATGAGCCAGCACCTAGCAAACATATTCAGCAATTCTTATGTCGGTCTTCCCACATATGCTTTAAGTAACCATGGCGACACTGACTGATGTCGTTACAGAATATTATTAGAAAGAAGGCATTAATCACCATATTACTGCACCACCAAAATACATGAGAAATTGCACAGAAACATTTGGATGTATTACCACAAATAAGCCCATTAATCAATAAAGCTGCAAACAGCAGTGAAGCACGTTCCTCCAGCCAGAGTGGAGGAACGTGGTGAGTTATTTCCATTGTTCAGCTCAGCTTGTTCACAGCACAAACACTAAACACACTGATTCATAGGTTTACTTATAATGATTTTCCCAGAAGAGGGGAGGTGGTCGTACATCAAGTGTAAGGAGTTTAAATGGAGTGTGCTGTGTGTCGTTGGGTGAGCCTGGAGCAACAGGCCTAAATGCTGCTGCTTAATGTGAGTGAGAGCGTCTTGCCACACAATCGAGATGAACAATGGAAACAAGTGGCACAACCGCTGATTGATGGCCTGAGAAACAACAGCAGCAAAGGACGGGTTGAGCTGAATCGCAGAGATTTGAGTGTTTTACCTCAGCCAACAGCGTGAGGGCATGAACGCTGTACACTGATGGAGTGAAGCTGGAGGCCTCCATCACTGTGAGCATTAAATCTACAAAAACACACAGACCCAACATTAACAGCAGCAACACAGCAGAGAAGTATTAATACAGCCATGCTGAAACATGCAGACCTGCTGCAGTGTGTAAACACATCCCACATTCCTTTTGGGATGCTTCACTGCATCCTATTCAGATTAACTTCTACACTTGATTTAGCTGGATTCCATTAATCCCTGACATCTCTGGTATAAACATGAAAATGACCCCTCCCTTACCAAAATAGTCTGCCCTAAACACAAATACAAAAACTAGCTTTCTACAACTAGCATCTAATCTAAAAAACTGATCGAATATCTGAGCAGAGACCCTGCTGACAACTCAACCACTGTGAAAGAATCTCAGCCTGTTAGTGTGTCTGTGAGGAATCAGACAGAAACATGTATTTCTGCACAGTGCACACACATTTATATGTAGAAAGAATGTTAATTGCTAAACTAGATTATTATTTAAGGGGCATTTAAACTTGAATTTCATGATTGAGTTATATCTGATTACACTATTAAAGCTCGCAGATCAACCCATCCCCCCAGTTTTACCCTCTTTCTTCACTGGCATCCACAACATTTTAGAATTGTTTTTAAAGTTCTTTTCATTTCTTGCAAGGCACTTAATGATCAGACTCCGTATATAGTGGATCTTTTATCCCGATACAACCCTGCTCCACTTTGAGATCCTCTGGCTAGGGAGCTTTTGATTGTTCTTGATTCTCCACTTATTTCTCATTTTATAACTGAGTTTATATTTGTTCTTATTTTTTTATTTGGGTTTTTACTTAAATTTCCATTAGCACGCCTTCAATATTAGTTTAGTTTTAGTAAGTTAAGTGTGAAACTTGCTAATATACAGTGGAGTTCAAAAGTCTGATACAACTATCTTCAAACGTTTGGACCCCACAGTATACTGTAGCAACATCCACTAATACAGATATGGCTTTTCTACATGCAGTTAGTGAGCATAAGAAACACACCTTCTACGTCAGCTTCCAGGTTTGTCCCATCCACAACGATCTGAGGAGAAGCCTTCACCTCCAGGTTTCTCCTCAACCATGTAGTTTGCTCCAGAGAGGAGCCTGCAATCGTCCCGATGGCCTCCACAACTTTATGGGTCACGTCCTGAGTACACAAAGAATATTCAGTATGTTAGTAAGGAGCATGTCCATACCGGTGTTCCTTACTGTAATTCACTCTATAATCCTGCGCAACTGTCTAGTGTCAAACTAAATCAGACCTTCAACTTGGCATTAGAGGCGAAAAAAGTGTCATCTTATGACAATAAAGTAAACAATTAAGAATAAAACTTGTTTTAACCATCATAGCATAGTCACCCTACTGGCCAGACATTTGATATGATCTAATGGAAACCTCCAACACCTCTTTCACACTTTCTATGGATAAGGGAAGCATATATATATATATTATGAAGTATATGTTGTAGTTTTGCCTTTTGCTCACCATTTTACTGATCAAATATTTTTGTTCTTTGTATTTCTGTACTGTTTGATAAATGAATTAACAGATTCTAGGGGGAAAAAAGAACTAAACTGGTTGGAAATTGGTTAAATTAATTACCTGCAGCTCCCTCTGGTCCTTCTTGTTCTCCAGATTGGGGTTCTTCAAAATGAACTCATTCAGAACTCTAGAGAAAGAAAGACAAAAAGAAAGCCATGTTAAACCAGTTAAAATCTAGGTGTGAGCTACACAATAATCACAGGATTCACAATACGACACACAATAGTACAGCTGATTCCTCAGAGGTTGTGAGGATTTAACGACACCTTTACAACAAATAAAATGACAGAAATAGGAGAAACGAACCCCAGTATAAGAAACTGTCCAGGGGCAGGAAGACCCAACTGTACAGAGTCCTTCAGCAGGGCCAGCAGAGACGGCCAGCTGTCCACTAAACTGGACACAGGGATCCTACAACAAAAACAAGCAAGAACACAAGGTGATAACTGAAGAGGTTAAACAACTCGACACAAATAGAACTTTATGAAGGTTAAATGGATTTGAACAATATGAGCAGTTAAATAACAGGGATAAGTCTATTATAGTCTAATGTTCTGAAGCAGTGGACTCACCTCTGGACGTAGGCAAAGAAGAACTGCAGCATGCAGACCTCTAAAGAGAGATGCTTCTGTGGGTAGAGTAATGACATAGTGATTGACCAGGAACAAGGTGAAATTAAATAGACTTCAAGAGATTCAAGAAAACAAACAAAATCACAATGTTCCTAAACTTGTGTAATTGAAATATATTTAATTCTTTAGTTAAAACTCAAAAACTTCTGTTGCAGTTGTGCAAACAGTGACATTTGTGTTGTGGTTATACAGAAAGATCTTACAGCTCTGCAGGGTCTTTTGTTGAAGAGACAGGTGATGAAGATCAAACTTTTTGAGCCACAGAACAAATGACAGCAGCAAAAAACAGAAACACAAACCTTGTCCTTTGCGATGGCAGGTGGCTGTTTCAGAACCTCTTTGACTGTCTGCATGACTGTTTCCGTGCGCATAGCACTCACTGAGCGAACCAGCTCAACCAGCAGCAGCTGCTCTTCACTGGCTACAGGGATCACCTGAAAGACGTCGTATGAATGGTTTAAATGCAGTTTACTAACTTCACTCAAACTAAAACACGATACGGCGCAAATATAAAATCTGAATATCATGTTGCACAGTATGTGTACTGCATTTTTGATGATAACTACTGATTACATCCGAGACAAGACAGATCCAAATCCACCACTGGAACATTTTGAAGACATCTCTTAAAACCAAGCTTGTGTAAGGATGGTATGAAGAGAGTTACATTTTAACATGTTGGCAAAACTGTCTATTCTTGAAGTGCACTACACAAGACTACACAAGAAAATAAACAAAAGCCAGGATTATGTTGTTTTGTTGAGCATAGTTTGAGAGCAGGACTTTTTTAATGCTCTCACTCAAAAGCCTGCACTTGCACTCAAATAGCCGCTGCTCATGCTTTGACTGTGCGCTTGCAAGGTTATGAGAAATAAAACTGTCCCGACCCTGTTATGGGTGTGTTAGCGTTACATCTTTAAGAATCCTATAGGGGAATGTGTGAACCCGGTTAAAGTAACCACCTGTACGGGACTCTCAAAGTAAAGCAAACATACTCACAAAAAGGGTGGGACAATTTAATTTGTCATCACTACACCTGGCATTCTATTAGTTGGGGAATATTGACTTGTAGCACCAACAAATCCAAGTGCAGAAGAAAATATCCCACAGTTAAGCCTAGAGTTTGACCACAAGCGGAGCAAATCGAAGCACAAGCAGGGGCTATATGAGTGTGAATACAGGACTTTGAGTGAAAGCATTACAAAATCGTATTTATCTCATTAAGTCCTGCTCTCAAACTGAAAGACCAAACTCTTGAATACAGATAAAAAAAAACTAAATTCAAACAGTGTCAACTTTAAAAAGGGATTGACATTTTTTTTTTCATTGCTACAACTCCCACCTTATTTCTGACTGGAGTCTTGACCTGTTTCCTCTCGTTCCAAACGTAGGCAATTGCTGCCATGAAGTGAGCACCGTGGTTCATTGAGATTGGACCCAGTAGCTCTAAAATTTGCTGACGAAGGTTCTGTAGAGTAAATACAAGTGAGGACCTTAGGTTAGACCTTAACAGCTGATAAGTAACAGTCACAATACTCAACAGGCTTTGCCACCACCAATGACTTGTAAATATCATTGAATGTAAAATGTCAAACTCAGTGTAATATCCTCATACTACTAGGAAGACATTTCATTACATCAAAAACAACCTAACTCCGTGAAGACAAGGATAATAACTGTTTGAGGACAAATACAGAGCCACAACTGCTGGGTAAAAAGCTTTTACTCTCAATAATGAGATGTATGAGTTGCTGTTTTTACTGTTGAGACCAGTAATGCAAGTATGGAGTTATTTGTGTACGCTCTGGGATAGTTTTGTCTTCTGGTGTACACCATTTTCTACAGTAACAGTTACCTAGTCTACAACTGACTGACCTCTGAAGTGCTGCTGACATTTTAAATTATGCCCTTGAACCAAATTTGACTTCATTACATGTGCTAATTGAGTTTTTGTGTTTAGTGGGGTACCTTCGTGGAGCCCAGGTTGATGTTGGAAGCAGAAGCAGCGGAGGCAGCGGCTGGCTTGTCTGAGTTGTCAGCCTGGTGGAGGACACTCCAGAGCAGGGTGACAGACGACATGATGGTGTGCAGGATGGACAGGATACCTGAGCGAGCCTCAGCCAAGTGCTTCTGGTCAACACTCACTTGTAGCTGAGAGGCAGAAAATGCAACAAAACAAAACCCTCTGTAATCATTCAATATTGTAATACACATTTCACCCACACATTTATCAAATAAGGACATAAACATCATGAATTCAGAATTGCTTTACAAAAACAAGTCTATGTACATGTTTAACTTGGTCTGCTATAATAATTTGGTGCACAGCGCCCTCACCTGGTGATATTGGGAAGTGGGATCCAGCAGGCAGTAATGGATGATGGCTGTTATTCCCTCCAGTACTGTCAGAATCAGGTCAGGGGGGATGCAGAGAGCGATCCACTGCGGTCTGGAAGACAGAGGGAGAATATGCAGGTTAATCAATGGAATTTTTGAATACATTTTTGAATATGTCAATACAAAATTTGAAATGTTCCACATAAAGTACAATTGACACATCAGAGAGATGGATGATGTAATTGATGGTCAACAGTGCCATCTGGTGTCCAAACCCTTGCTATGTTATTTTATTGCTTTGTACTTCCTGTAGGATTGTTGTCTGTGATGTAGTATTGATTATAGGTGTCACATCAATACGATCCATGTGGGTGTTTATACCTTATATCAATTATCCCCGTCTCGTAGCGGTACTGCTGAAGAAGGTTGTCCAGGTTCCTGCAAAGCTGGAGAGTGACGGAGGCCACGACCCTCTTCAGCACCCTCCCCATGTATGGCAGTGTGGCTGTTATAAGCCCGATCCACTGTGGATGCATCTTACACGCATGGTGCTGATGGAGTGCCCTGATCACTGCACACAGGAACATTCCCTGCGATGTGATTGGCTGTCCATGCAAGTATTGAAGTGATGTCATGGGCTGCTGAGGGTTGACATGCTCCACTTCCCCGCCGAGAATCTCAAACCCTGCCCCGGCACCGCCTCCCGTCCCTGCAACTCCTGCGCCTCCTCCCACGGGTCCTCCTTCTCCTCCTTCATCGGCTGGCACCAGGACTCTGTGCTCAAGTACGACAAGGCTCTGCAACAGTCTTAACAACTGTGACTGGACAGCGCTACAGCTGTCAATCTGGTCCTCTGACAGGTTGATCACGCTATCCTCAGACAGACCCTCCTCCACTGTGGCCACATTAACACCTGCCACTCGCTGCTCGTGCCATTTCTGAGCGCTGAATATAGAGGACAGCAGGCAATGGAGGACCACCTTTTGAACTTTGCACTTGAAGAGGACATCACTGATGAAACTAGCAAAGCCCTTTGCAGAGCCACCTGTGACTTTGGAAAGCTCGCTGAAGAGGAGAGCTAAGACCTCCACGCTGGTCAGCTGCATGGCTCGGTTTCCTGCCAAGTCCTGAGGGCCTGCCGCCAAGTGGGCAGAGTAATAGCTTCTTAGGAAATAAAGACAAAGCGAGATGATTATCTCCAGGTACATGGCGCTGCGAAATGAGTGGGAGTGGGAGTCCTGGGGGATGGGGCAGTAGAAGTCTTTGCCCATTACAGAGACCCTGTGACGTGCTAGGAGGTTTTGGAGCAGAGAGAGCTGTGGAGTGTAGGTGTTGTTGATGCTGGTGGTGGAGATGGCACTTACAAACCCTGAGGGCGCTGCTTTTAGCATGGCTGCGATGGCTGACAGGGCGTGCAGGGCCCGGGAGGAGTCGTACAGCTGGAGGTAGAGCAGAACATGCTGGTAGAGAGGGTGGATGTTAAAACGAGGCGGGGCAGAGGATGATCTGCGTCCTGTGACACTGACACCCCCAACACTTCCACCAGGGCAGCCACTGGGTGAGCCAGTGTCACTCTCAATCTCTGATACCTCACCTTCCCCACAGCTGTACCAGTTCTCTAGGTCCAGGCTGTCCCCAAAGAAAATACTGGGCGGCCGCAGTTTCTCGGCTTGACTGGCTGCCTTTCTCTGCCTCATCTCCTCTTTCCTCTTGGCCTTCTTGATTTTGGGCTTTGCCCCGGGAGACTTGTCTGCCAGCCTCTCCATGATTTTCCCTTTAAGACTGAGCTGGGTGCTGCTGTGGCTACGTTTGCGGGCCTGAGGGTCATCGACCCGCAGGTTGTGGTCTGGGGTGGCTGGGTCAGAGCTGTCTGGCAACGTGACAATGGAAGGAGAGGAACTATGACGGGTAATACCATCTTTACGTTGCTCCTCTGCCAATATATCAGCCTGTGTGACAGAGAGGAACTCGAGCGTTCCTCCAGCCAGCATCTCCGGCAGAGTCTGGTGGTTGGAGATGGAAAGAGGACCGGCGTCAAGACGGAGACCAGTCGAGGTATCTGAGGAAGTGCTGTCTGTGTCGGTCTGCGGCCAGTTCTCAGGTGGATATGAGACTTCAAGCGATCCCTCATCTGCTAATGTCTGAACCCTGTCGATAAGCTCTTTAATAACAGAGGACACAACAACTTCCACAGAGTCCTCTGACAAGTCATCTGAGGAACCAGGCTGCTGGTCTGAACCATTTACTGTGCTGTTGACACCCTCTGGTTCCTCAAAGCTGCCATTTTCCACTGTTGACGAATGAGAACCACTGGACTCTGAGCTCTGGGCCTCCCCCTGCTGGTCAGCAGGCTGATATGCACCAGCTAGTTGCAAGTTATCACTGCTCAGGCTCAGTAAGGACAGGCTGTCACTCAGCGGGTTCACAGTCAGACAGAACGGCTCCATGTCGCCCATCGCCAGGCTTCGGAGCTCATCTTGTGTAATCCTCTCCCCGTGGAACTGACCGAAGTCTAATGATAGACAGAAAGATTTGTTAACACAAATATAGATATTGTAAAGAAACTAAATAATTGAATGGTCATTGCTCACTGTCGGAGAAGCCAGAGTCCCTGGTGTAGGTAAGTTCTGATGGCTCCTGTTCAGGTGGTTCAGGAAAGACCTGGGCCCAGTGCCGCTGGGCTTGTACCTTCTGAATGGACACTCTGTGGGTCTTTGGGTGGAGCAGTACGAGGAGAAGTGGCTCAAGGACCCGAGCGATATCATGTCTCTGAAGGACCTGATTGAGCCAAGCCCGACCAACAGCAGTGGTACATGGATCCCAATAACTCAGACTGTCGAGCATGATGAAGAGCGATCTGTGGGAATAAGTGTAGAATGGAGAGAGAAAGTGGATAAGGGAAAAAAATTTAGATAAAATTGAAAGATACAACTGCATCAAGGGAGAAAAATGTATCACAATTTCAATGTTGTCAACAGATCCTACCTGTCAAACGTGCGACTAAAAGGAGAGGACTTGGTGATGTTCAAATCTCGTGTCAAATGCCACAGCACAGAAAACTTCACGTGGGCCTCCAACCTAATTCTCTGGAAGAAAACAAAAGGATTTAATGGTGAGTGTGTGTATGCGCTTCTGTTTTACTGTTAATGTGTGCACTCTGCTGACCTTGTCTCTGTGCATGAGTTGCTGACTGATGACGTCCTCACAGATGCTGGAGGAAGGCACCAGGTTGTGGAGCTGGTAAAAAAGCTCCACGCTGCGTTGATGGTGTTGAGGTGTTCCTTCGCTCAACTGGTCCCACAAGATCAAGGCCACACTCTGAGAAGAGGAATAACACACTTAGACCTGATGCAAGAAATGAGACACGTGTGCTTTTTATATGATATGTCGTGTTCAAGATATGTGACGGACAAAAACCATTGGGATTTGCTAAAATACTTGCGAGAAAGTGGAAATGTAGTTTGTTTGTTAGCACTCTTAAAAAAAGTTGCATTTCAGACAATGGCTGACGACCTAAGTGACAGGACCAGTATTAAAGCAGATAAAAAGCATTGGTTTATTTATGAAAAAAGAAAAAAGGACAATAACAATGAAGAAGATCAAGACCCAGACAATATGCCTGCTGACCAGCTGACCAAAAGCTCAGTCTGCAAGAGACATGTTTGATGAAGAAGAAGAAGTGGATCTCGGTGAGTTTGCCAGCATTATAATATTTTTTTTTATGTTAATAAAGTGTAGTAAAATAAGGATGATTTGCAATTAAAGCCAAATGTTAAAGCTATCAAATGTTCCAGAAAACCCTCAGAAGGGCTTGTTTTCAAACAACACTTAGGTTTTAATGTGCGTTTTTATTGGACACCTTAGGTCTTAATGGGTTAAAGATAGAAAAAACATGAAAACAATGAAGACCACCAACAGTTTGGCTTCAACCTGAAACAAGATCTCTAACCTTGAAGAATTCTGTCTTATCAGCGATGTACTTGAGGATTCCCTGAGTGAGCGGTGGCCTGATGACAACAGCAACGCGACCCTGGCTGGGGCTCATGGGCTGGGGGGACTCTGTGTTGTCGCCAGACGCCACACTCTCAGCTGTCACCATGGCAACCGACTGAGTGAGTCCTATGAGGTCCATGAGTAGGGAGATGGCGACACCCTGCAGGCTGAAGTCACTGGCCAGGCAGGAGGCATCCATCAGTGTCTGCAGCCACACTGGCAGACGGACCTGTTCACTGTCTGTATGGATGCAGTAGGGATATACTTTAACCCAATGCAGTACATCTTTATCTTTACTCAGAGGTTTTATTGTTGGAAAAAATACAATTTCCCTCAAATATTCAATTACAATATTCAGATAGTCCTTCCCACCAGTTTAAGCATAGCAGCATCATACATATTTTAAGTACTTCCAAAAAGAAATAATTATATGTTTTTGGTTCTTACCCAACTGCTCCTCCTGTGTGGGTGAGGACTTGAGGTTGCCCTCTGCGATGTAGACAGGGAAACTGGAGCATTCTAGGAAGAGCTGGCAAGCAGCAGTGAAGGCAGCAACATACTCCCTATGGACCAAGCCGCCTTCTGAGCACATCTCAGTATAATCACAGTGCTGGGGGCCCTCTGAAACCAGGAGCCCCGAACGCATGACTTCAGTTCTTTCATCCTCAGGTCTGTCCACCCGTCCCGGGGTGATATACAGGCTGATGAGCCGGGAGAGGAACTGCTGGAAGTGCTCCAGGCAGCACTGCATGACTGGTTTGTCCACAGGCTTGGTCTGAGATGGGCCTGAGGAGCGTCGGCCTGCTTTGACCGCTGAGTGGGAATGGGGGATGCTTTCCGTTTGCTGGGGGCCATCTCCCAGGTACTGGACAAAGTCTGTGAAGCCACTTTCTGAGGAGCGACTGCTAGAAGGGTTTTCCCCATCCTCAAATACGTCTAAACTGCCAGGCTGCTCCAGTGTAGCTGGGAGAGGCTGCAGAAGGAGAGGCAGGTGATAAAGGACATTCAGCAAAGAGTGATGAAAATAATGAGTTTTGCTATTGTGAAAATACAGAGAGCCAGGAAATTTCAGGGTGCAGATTTCCAAATAGGGCTGGCCGGTATATCGACTTTTTACATTGTTTCAATATATTTTCAAAGTAGGTATACGAGTAAGCAATACCATTTATATCAATATGAAGCAATGCTCATGTTTGCATCTCTACAGAGGAAAAGAGAGGGTGTAAACACTCCAAAAGTTGATTGGCAGGTCCTTTAATGGAGGGAAAAGCACTAGTCATCAATTGTATCTAACTTATTTATGTTTTGGGATGGAGTTATGATCCGAAGGGAAACAAAGGCTTCTTTGTAATATTGAAGTAGAACCATACATTTTCATATGACAATTGTTGTGGGGCAAAATGACTCTTCTCAATTTGACCCCCTGCAGAGATTTTGTATAGTATACAGTATAAGGCCACTGCAGAAATTGTTCCAAATCTATGAGCAGAATTGTTTCAAGACAGAACTGGATGTGTGATTGTTACATCCAGCTTCATTTGCAAAGTGATGAAGTACCTTGAATCATCAGCTGGTATTAAATTCTGCCCAAAATATTGTAACTGTAATATATAACATATACTGAAACTCCAATATAAAATGACAGATACCTGGATAAAGGACTTGGTTAATGTTCAAAACACTTACACCATTTCAGTTATTTAGTCAGTAATAACCATGTGCCAAACTATTGGTTATAATAACATATGTCTCTCAATAGATGGAGACATTAAACATTATTAAAACAACAATATTAACCACAACCTTTCGCTGCACTGTGTTCTGTACACTGGTCATCTGTATATGAACCTGTGGGGTCAGACCTGAGGAACTAAGCATAGAGTGAACTGTACACCAGATGTACATCCTGCTGCAGACAGACTGACCGACCAATAAAGTTCACACAATTCTTCGTCACAGTCAGGCTCTGAGGGCCTGAGAGAGTTGTGGGATACATTTTGATTGAGGCAGCTTGCACTTCTGGAGCCTGGACTCAGATGGCACGTTGGCTTGCATGTTCTCTATATGCCCCTCAGGGTGGGGGTGGGGGCGTTATAGTATTCAGTGGATGTATGTGGGATGTTTTCCACTCTGATGGATATGACACACCTGGAGGCATAACAGGCTAATCTACTCCTCTCCTTCCTCAGAGAGAAAAGGCGAGCTTGGGCTCAGCTGTTGGTTTAACCATCTTCTGTCTTTCTACTTGTGCTCTCTTCTGCCCCTCATGGGTCTATCTCCATCCAGTAAAACCCTGTCTCATCTCCAGACATGGGACTGGGTGACTAAACTTTTAATCACGACTCAATGATCTCTCAAACACTTTATCAACCAGGTTGCTGGACGGGGACCAGGACGACCAAGCATTTGCTCTGAGCAAGTCTTCAAATGCCTTGTGTCATGGGATTATGGGACGGCAGGGCCACCCAGCCAACTGCAGACCAGGACAGGAGGCTGGCAGAAGGACAAAAGCCGGAGGGGCCCTGTTCAGGGACCAGGGAACACCATCAGAGCCTGAACTGATGGGATTTGGGGAATTAGCTTGTAGGGGAAGTGGGTCGAGTAGGTCAAACTGGGACTGCTCTGACTAGAGGGCAGGAAAAGGTTTATGTTTTTCATCAAAGACTTTTTGAAGCATCAGAGACAGAAGAGAATCATGGAAGTTTCTTTCAAAGTCAGAGGTTGGCACAGCAGTGGCATTGACATTGTTTTGGTGCCATGATTCAATCTTCACACAACATTACTTTTAAAGTTCAGATTGCTGCTATGTTAACACTACATGACTTTTCTTGTAGTAACAAATCTTGAATCAATCAAATGAATGTGTATTGCACACTTAATTTCTCATTAGCAACATTGATCTGTCAGTGCAGACCATGGTGATGCATACAAAAGTATGTTTTTCCTCACAAAAGTGTGTGTGAAAAAAGAACAAAAGAAATGATATACCATTTATGAGACTGGATTTTTGGGGGGGATGTCAACAAGAACCAATTTATCCAACATGTTGATATGCAGCAAAAAAGAAAAAAGAAAAGAAAGATAAAGGTAAGAGAATGGATTTATCCATGCTTGTAGATGTTGTACTACTCCTCCTTTGGGTTTCACCTCACTGTCTTTTAGGGCATTTCACACCTAAGAGTTTTGACCAAGGTCCTAACAAAGATTCATGTCTTTGTTACATTGTTTACAATTGATCCAGTTAGTTTTGGTTTCATATTGCAATTTAGGTAACGGACTAAATAAGGTGTAAAAGCCCCCTTAGTCTGATTGGCTATAGCTCATTGTCACAACCGGGCCACAACACTTGCTTCTGCAAGTGTCTCAAATTGTGTCTTTAAACACTTGAAATTGTTGATCGATCAACAATTTGCCTCTGACCTGACCCTTTCCTCTGCGATTTCAAAAACTGTGGAAGATCCTTGTTGAAATGGTGTGGTGTGAAGAAAAGTAGTAAAAAAATTCCTAATTTATTTATTTTTCTTCCAAAAAACAGCATGGCCACTTAATTTTTTATTGAAATATTGTCCTTACCCGTTTGTCCTCCTTGTCTCTGCTGTTATCCTTTGCTGATCTTGAGGAGTTGCCAGTGGAGTTAGAATGACCCTGAGGCCCCTGGGAGCCCGAGGGCAGGGCCAGAGGGGACACCAGAGGGGGCTGCACTTTGCTGAGGATCTTGGAGCAGAGGCGAAGACAGTGGGTGAGCTCCCCGAGGCCCAGGGCCTGCAGATGACAGGTCAGAGCCGCCACCATGCGCAACAGCAGCTGAGGAAGATGCTCAGTCTGGATCTCTATGTACGTCTCCTGAAAGTTTCAGAAAAAACATAAGTGAGGAAATAAAGGTCCACTTATCAGGAATCTGGACGGAAGTGAAGCTAATATGATGTAATTACTGCTGGTAACTTCATTAGAGTTCTGTTGGACTATTGGAATCTTTGTAATGATCGAAGTATCACAGTGTGCTTGAATAAATGTGTTTTCATACACATTCAAATCTAGAATGAGCTCCCTCTCGTTTTATCCTGAACCTACATAATCAGGGCAAAATATTCTCTGCTACTGTCATTTTCAGTCAAAAAATTTTAATAAATAAAAAATAAAAAAGCTTTTTGTGCTGGTGGTTTAGTATTCACTTGACTAAATACAATTGAATCTTGTCTTAAGTGAAGGCTCTTTAGTTAAGTTACCTTTATCATTTACTATATATATTAGACCTGTGGACATACATGTAAGGATACTTACTTTTCTTCATATTTGGTGTATTTGTGGTTTTATTGCGCTGTGTCTTGAGTGGGGTGATCTTCTCATGAAGTTTTTTTAATATTTTAACTTAACAAGAAAATTACATTTTTATAAAACAAAAAAAAGCAAATGATAAAAAAAAAAATGTAATCATGGGAGTAAATTAGAATAGTCATATTTCTTACAAATATGTGAGCAAATAACTGCAGGCATGCAGAACGTACAGACACACTGGGCAGAGATTTCATTTTCACAAAATCCATACCAAACAGCCAGGATAATTTTTTTCACCACATGTAAATGACTGTTAGAATTCCACCGCCACCTTGGGATCATGTTCATTTTTTGGTATTAAAATATGACATGTGAGCCAATCATCCAGGACAGGAAGAAAGATGCTCTGAGGAATGTTGGCAGGACATTGCAGAAATGTTATCATAGCCTCAGTGAAGCAGGGTGAGGTGAAAAAGCAGGAAAGAGCAGTACTTTACCTGGCAGATTACCCTCATGCTTCTAGTAGGCTTCAAGGAGAAAGAGCAGATAGTTTGAACAGACAGGAGCAAGCAGAGCACAGGCCACAACACTTTGTTTGCGGAAACACACACACACTTAACCTCTCACTCACAATCTCTCGGAACACAGGGTTCTCTATCCATCACACACACACACACACAAGCATTTAAACAAGGTAATAGTAGACAGAGAAATTTCCAACCTATTTAGATTGGAAATACGTTATAGACAAGCATATTTCTGGAGGATGCAAACAACATTTTGTGTGGAAACCTAACACACAGGTCTTTTCTAACCTGTGTAGGGGCTGCAAATATACACACACAACAGATGGGACGCACACACACACACACACCATAATGGTGGCCATTACATCCAAGAATTGGAGTTAGATGACAAATCTGACTAGATGAAGGCCAAATGGCAAATGGACATGAAAGTCATTTGTTGGGAAAATGTTGGATTCAAGGAGGGAGTGTGTGAGCCACAAGGGAGCGAGAGTAAAAGAAATAAGATGAAAAGCACGAGCAGAGGTGGGAGACAAGGGACTGAAGAGGAGGTAACAGAAAGAATGTGTAAAGAGAAAGAGGTGGAAATACGAAAAGGTAAAGAGAAAGAAGGAATAATGACAAAAAAGACAGAAACTAAAAATTGAGCAATAATGACATGCTGAAAAGAAAACGAAGAGAAGGAAAAGAGTGAAACAGAAAATGAAGGAACATAACAAGTTAAATAGTATAAGAAAATTGTGGGAGAGTGAGAGCAAAGACAGGAAGGATGAAAATGAAGACAAAGACATATAGAAAGAAAGACTGAAAGAAAAAGACAGACAGAAAACAAAAAGTCTCACCAAAGAAACAATATCCAGCAGGAAATCGACCAGCTGACAGAACTCTACCAATGAGAGCTCAGGAGGATCTACGCAACCAGAATGCTGCTCTGCACGTGTGCTGCTGTTCACCGTCCTCCTGCATCGGGGCAAAATGTTACTGTGAGTAAAGTACAACTACTTATTAACTTCTGTGTTTTTGAAAAAAAAATAAAGACATGCGAGAGCCTTTGGGAGCTGACAGCGGTGTCAATGAGTTGCAAACAAAAACTTTGATTTTACAAATGAGAAAAATGTGCACATCCAGTCAGCTTGATGTTAAGATTAGAGTTCTGCTGTGAATGTAGTTTTATGTGGAGAAGTAGCATCAGCAGCATCACTGTGACTTTGACTCTTTACAATGAGGAAATTCCAAAAGAATGGCTCCAAAAACATGACAAAGTTTTGTTTAATGTTTGTTTTGTGTTTAGAATGTTCCTGATACTAGTAGTGCACTTAAAAAACTGACAGCCTCTGTGTAAATGTACACGTTGATTTGCACACACAAACCTGCAGCATTCCTCAAACCAGCGAGCGATGTAGTCCCACATGTAGTACGGCTCAAACGAGTTGAACAGGAGGTTGGCTGTTTTAATAAGTTCGGCCGTCTTCTTGTTCTCTCGTAATTTGCTAAGAATGAAAACAAAATTTATAATCTTGTCAAAACATTACTTGAATCTAAATAATATGCAACTGTTGATAATAAGCCTTCATTTCTTAATATAGTATAACTCTAAGAATGAATAAATGACTTGAGGTATTAATCAAAAAAAGTATCAAATATTTACACAATTTACAGGGTAACATTTGCCACAAAAATCTAACACCATATTACTCCCCAGTTTGTATATTTTATGTTTTAAAAAAATCTGACTTTTGACCATTTGTCATTATTTTGTCATCAATCACTTTTTTTTAAAACTGCACATAATTTCATATCTATATTTTGTAATTGTACTTATAAAATCTTTTAAAGTATTTTGTAAAACTGTTATTTCATATGAATGCGTTGTATTACTCACTCATTTTATGTTCCAATGTTGTCACTGTTGATTAGATGTTATCTAATTTAAGATATCAGAGTTGTTCTATTTGACCTGTATTTTTATTTGATGAAACAACTACTATATGTAAATTGATAGGGTTAATTTTATTTTTTTCATTCACACAGGGAGGTGTTGGCCTGGGCTGACCTGCTGAGGTGTGTGTGGTCTTTGCTGAATGGACTCTGGTTTTGGAGGTCCAGCTCTGTTCGACACTGTGTGTGCAGAGTCCGAAACACCTCAATCAAAACGTCCTCTAGGATTTGTGGACCTGGAGAGAGACACATACCGACAGCAGGGATGATGTCCACAGTTGACGAATGTTTACAATATTAAATTCAGTTAATGAGACAGGCTTTATATGTCATGATTTATGGACTTACAACATTAACTAAACCGATGGTGTCTACAGTGTCACTTACCGAGCTCTGGTTTGTCCAGCAAACTGATGAGGATGCGAAATGGCTTGAGGTCGTGCATGAGGATACTCTCCTCTTCACCACCTCGGGCCTTGCCCTGCAAGATCCCTATCATCGCCTGGAAATACATACACAAGGAGGTACACGCACACACACACCTGTTACAGTAAAAATCCTGAAATATCTGTAAACTCCCAATCCACTTTTCACACCGCTGAAGGAACATTTATAAGCTTTGGATTTTTGTTTGTTTAGCTTTTCAGAATATTTGGCAATATCAATCTCATATTTGGATTAAACTCCCTTTCATTTAATTTTTTTTTTGGGTGTGTGTGTTTCATGCTTCGTTGGTCACGTAATGGGCTGATGCCTGGAACAGACGGTCTCTGTAGTAACAGCCTTGTCCCAATGGAGGGAGCTCCAATAATTGCCGGAGCAGATGGCAGAGGAGCAAACAAAAAACAGAAAAAAAAGTACTATCAAAAACAAAACTTCCCCTGCCTGTCGCTCTCTGTGCTCCCCGTTCCAACCCCTGGAGTACCGAAGCCTATCACATGCCAGGAGGGCGACAGCTGTTTTGAGCGTGATGAGAAAGATTTCCTTTATGTGTCCGTGTGTTAAATCTGTGGGAGATGTGGGAGCTGTCTTCAAAGAGATGACTGTGATGAACAGGAGAAGAGAACAGGACATATATGTATATGTAACCCCAGAGAGGATGTGGCAGGTGTGAAAAGAGAGGTATGATAAGTAATGGATCAAAAAATAAGGGCCAGAGCTACCAAGAGCAAGCCACACACACACACACACACACACACACACACACACACACACACACACACCTTGTTCCGTACAAATGTGATGTGAATTCAAATCTACACATAAGAAAATCTTACCCATCGTTGAGCTGTATTTGCAATGAGTTTGAACCCTCACCTGGACCAGCATGTCTTTAGAGAAGGTGTTGAAGTAGTGGCTAGCGTGCTCCTCTGGGTTGCTCTGTCGCGTGCTGCGGGGGCCTATTATCACCCCATTGTTATCAAAGCCTTAAAAAAAAAACAGAGGTGCAGTTAGAATTAACCTAACCACTTAGACATACATCCAGCACATTGAATCACAGACAAAAGACAAAGCACCTTAACAGAGTAGAGAAAATGGATGTTTAATTTTCCTTAAGATAAATTATTTGTATCTTGCAGTTCTTCTTAGTAAACTCCTAATGATAATCAATAAGTTCTAATCAAAAGGTGTGTAGGTCTTGGGCTGCATCACACTATGGAACAGGGCTGCACAGTTTGACATATATGTCTCACCTTGGTGTGATGAAAGAATTTACTGTTGTAGCACCCGTGTCATACAGTTGTGTGTGCGTGTGTACGGTGAAATGAGGGTTTGTGTACTTGTGTGAGGTGAATTGATGATGCATTGCTATTCTACTTGGTAGTTGTACTCTGTCGTGTGAGTAAAAACAATTTCAAAAATGTCTCTGAGTCCATACATCAAACACCAAGTCCCACAATTAACACCCTTTTTTCTCAGCGCACCTAGCAAGCGAGTTAAGACAGAAATGTTACGACTTGGTTAATGAACTTAAATTAAGGAAAATGAAGCTTAAGGTAACGTACAGCCCTGTGGCAGCATAACCAGTTTCAGATGAATAATACAGTAATATATCCCATTCATAGAGGGAAAAACCCTAACTGGCTTGTGATCTGGTTTAAAGCTGCTATTAGAATCACACTGTGCTGCAAATCTTCACTTATGACTCTGACCTTCACTCCACATCAACCTTGTTGCTAATCATTTCTGCTAATCAGGAACTTGAGATTCTAACTCTACAATCATTACAAGTAGCTCCAGATAAGAATCAGCTTGATACATTCAGTCCATCCTCACTCATGCAGACACTTACCGACATGATCATCACAGTGAGTTGGAAACAAGAGAAAATACAGTAAGACAATGACCACAATAGACATTAGCATGGTTTATGTTCCACAGAACAGAAAAAAAACATCCATAAAAAAGCAGCCATAGACCTGAAGTGTACACAAATGACAAAACAGAACAATGTGTATGCAAGACTTGGATGTCCCCATAATCCAGGTAAAACATTAACAATGCTGGTATTCATAAATCAGAGCTAATAAACAGGTTAATAAATGAATCGGGAATATATTTGATGCAGTAATCTTGTGAACAAACCAACTCCCTTTACTCTCATACTTCTCCTGTAGGGTAATTTATTTCCTCTACGATATTATTCTAAAATGACATGATGAGTGGGAACCCTGATACTGTAAATCTGTGTGTGTGTGTGTGTGTGTGTGTGTGTGTGTGTGTGTGTGTGTGTGTGTGTGTGTGTGTGTGTGTGGTGTGTGTGTGTGTGTGTGTGTGTGTGTGTGTGTGTGTGTGTGTGTGTGTGTGTGTGTGTGTGTGTGTGTGTGTGTGTGTCGCACCCAGCAGCCAGGCATAGAGTCTGCGATTGAGGGACATGTCTCTTCTCAAAACCACATGCAAGGCTGCTGACAGGATCCGGATCATGTCAGGGCGAGTCGCCTGAACACAACAAAACACAAGAGAATGTTTGTGACTGCTCCAATATGTCTTTCACATACACACAGACACGCTAACAAGAAGGCAGATTATGGTTACCGGCTAATATGTCAATTACACGTCTCAAAATCAATCCTAACTTCAGTCAAAGACGCACACAGGTCATTATCATACTTCAGGTATGATACACAGGCCTGTAGATCAGAGCTCACCTGGCTCATGTGGAAAGGGAAGCAGAAGAGGATCAGGTCCAGGGTGCTCCTCTGCACCAACACACTGGAGTCCTGGACTGAGGTGCTGACCGCCTCCACCTGGTGAGAGCAGAAAAGAACTGTGAGTCAACCTGTGTACAAAATACACAACCCTACACATCATTACACTATTCAGACTGACACAGTGACCAAAGATAAACCTGCCTCGTTGGTCCATTGTTCAGAACATTTCTTTCATCATACGTTTTACAAACTGAGTAAGCATCTACCATCATAAACATCTATGATCTTTTTTTTTCATGATATTCATCGGGCACTTTCCAGTCAAACTACTCCCATTTATCTTCTGTGTAACTAATATTAAGTTGAGTTTTTTCCAAATCCGCCTCCAGACACTAATAAAATAAACCAAATGAAAACACTGCATTGCTGTTTAATAAACCAAATCACTGTAACATCAGTAATGATAAATTTATATTTTGCTAGAGGGTGATGCGGTATGTTTTGTCCCTCAGCACCCTCACTAGAACTGTCACGTGTGCAAATCCCTCTTTTGTCAAACAGCCTCTCAAGTACCATGAGCTCGATGTCGCTGCCGATGACATAGAGCTGGTCTTCCATGGAGAGTTTGCGATTGAGGTGCAGCAGGACAAAGGAGACCCCGGGGAGACGCACAGCGGGGCTGGTCAGGATGCTGCCCCACAAGGCACTGTAGAAGGCCGACTGCTCCACTGCTGCAGCCACCTTCTCCAACAGGGTATTGGTTCTATGACAAACAAGGAGGACATGGTGGTACTCAGAGGGTAAAATACACACTGTGTGCTTGAGAGTGTGTTTCTGATCTGTTCAGGTGGAGAGAGTGAGACAGCTTTGTTCTGGGAAATTAAAAAGATATTCAAATATTTCTAATTAAGTATGATTTATTATATAGTTATTCACATTCTAATGTTATTTGGGTGTCATTTAATTGTGAATAGAAAGTAGGGCTGAACAACTCAGACCAAAATTACAATAAAAGGTTATTTTGATCAATATTAAGATCACAAGTATTTATGATGAATATTCATTGATTTTAAAGACAATATATTTTACTGCACACACACATTTAAATAACAGAGCACTGCCTTCACTTGAATGTTGTGCTACATTCCTGCTAATGTGCAAATGTGGGTATGGGCCATGGGAGTAATTTTTTTAGGGGCCTCAAGCCTCTGAAGTTCAAGAACCTCCGATAAAGATGGTCAATGACTTGAAGTACTGTGGGTTTACTGTAATTACCGCTCAGTCGCAGCAGTTGCATCAGTGGTAGAATTAGTCATCTGAGTGACACATGTTACAGGAGTGTGAGTCAGAAATTAAACCCAATGCTGAATTCAATCTGGGCAAACAAGGTCAATCTATAATTACCTTTAATAAACACAACAATTTGAATGCAATATTACACAGAGGTAACAGTGGTAACAGGAAATAGCTGCAAGAGGTGATAAAAATAATGCAATTTGCTGTTCAATTTTCTATTTTGACAGAAGTTAAATCAACTCAAAGACACAAAGAGCACATTGTTTGTTATAGTTTTACTGAACAGGTACTTAAACTACATGTGTAGTTTTAAATGAAATGAGAAACAAGTTAGCCCTGAAGATGACCCCTGAAACAGAAACTGTGGTTTTAAAGTTAGACATTGATGTCAATCCATGGAAAGCGCACACGCACATACACGCTTGCGCACACCCATGCACAAAACACAGAGACTGTATTCGACTTTCAAGCAATGCTGATAATATATAGACAATATAGATACATGCAGACAATGCACTATATACAAGCAATATACAGATAATGTTAAGACAAATAATAAACAAAGTTAAAGTGTGTGTGGTAGAGCAAAGAAAAATAATGTACATCAATGTATTATTTGTACAATGCAGTATCAGTAGTTTAGTAGTATTAACTATCTAAGATACTGCAGTTTAACTCCAGCAACATGTGAGTATTGTCTCAAGGCCTCCATTCACCCAGTTATTACTGAAAATTACATTTAATTAATTTTCTGATTAAAGAAAAATAATTAAACATTTTAAATTTTTAAACCAACTAGCCATTTTTTTCTCCGCTACTTTTCTTTCTCTCCTTTCTGCCTTTGTCCTTTCAGAGTTTGTAAGTTAACAACAAAAGACAGGGCACCAGTAGGAATTGTTTGCTTTAAATTTTCAAGTCGAATCAAATGTACTTTATTGTCCCCATGGGGATATTTGTCTGGGGCCAAAGTGCTACAGCAGCTGCTGAACAGTACATTGTGTAACAAACAACAAAAACAGTACACAAGGAGATATTTTGTAAGACCCAGAATAACTACTTCAGTTACTTCAATTGCTGTAGGAGATCTGCAAGTTCACCTACTTCTTCATCCCTGTTTTCTATGAACTTTTCATTATTTTTCTTTTTGTTGACTGTTTCCTTGGGCAGTTTACTGCTGACCTTTGTACTGTTCCAGGTTATTCACTGGACTTGGGAAATGGATGTGTTGTTAATCTTCTGACTGGTAGTATACCTGTGTCAACACTGACTAGATTTTGTAATATGCGACACTGCCAGATAAAGACATGAACATACAATATCATCATGTGAAAAAAAATTATGAATAAAACATGTGAGCTTAAGTTAGTAATCTTACCCAAGTAACAGACAGATATTTGTTTTTTAAAAAAGAGGCGGAAAAGTTCAGACAGAGACAAACATCTTTGACTATCTTCAGTTTTAGGAATGAATCTTGCAATGACTCATACATCTCATGTATCATTCATACAATCTGCAATCAATTCCTCTCCCCATAATGCCTTCTCCTAATGGCTTGTTCTGATGCCTGCATGTGCACGTTAAAATCTTTCCAAGTGTTTTTCTTTCCGTTTCTGCTCTTCTTACCTGTCATAGTACTCAGAGCCCTCCTCCAGACCAGGCAGGACCCCGGTCAGTAGCCCCTGGAGGCCTGGTTTCAGAGTCTTCCCCAGGGGCAGGTAGTAGGTCTCATAGAGCCCCAACAGCACAGGCTTCACAGACATGGCAGCATTGGAGAGTAAAGGGAACAGCCCAGAGCTGCAGGGGATGAAGAAGTTAAAGCTCATGTTCAAGATCAGATACTAGCAGAAAAAAGCTTGTGTTGAGTTCATTTATTGGCCCCTAGATTACCACATAGATCATACATTATTACCTGTAAAGAAAGAGGTCTTTGGCTAGCCTCTTGGGGCCAATGATCTTGAAGATGATCTCATATGTCTCCAAGGCCTTGCGGTGGACCCCGCTGGGCAGGGCGGGGTGGAGGCATTGGGCCAGCCGTTTGCCTATCGTCAACTTCTTGGGAACCACTTGATATTTTGCATTGTTCTGCAAAACCTGAGATGCACCGGACGTAAAAAGAACATGGTTTAAAAAGCCATGCAGACAAGCAGTGTGACAACCACTCTGCATCTCACACAAGAGCACACTTATGACTTATGTTGACTTAATAATTATGTGGTATCCATGTGCAATATAATCTCGGTAAACAGATTATGCATGTGAATATGCAGAATCTGTAGACGTGGCACGGAAAAAAAGTATCTCTGTTTTGTGTGGAGAAACACTTGACTTGTGTGATAAAAGAACTAGTTGGACTGTAAACAGTGCACAGCGAACAGAAGACAGAGCCTCGGCCCGGATATCCACTGTCTACACCAGAAGCAACAAACTGATTACAATACTGAATTTCTGTGACTTCGAATTTATGCAGTGAATTTATAAAGTTCCTGAAACCATCAATTGGCAATCAAATTTGATTTTGATGAATAAAATAAATCAGTGAGGGCCGGCTGCTACACCAAACCAATGACATCAAATGTAAATTAATGTATTTAGCTGATAAGTCTGTTGTAAATCAAAATTATCAGGTATACACAGGGTTTTTTTCAAACAGGTAAAATCGCAAAATAACATATAAAGACTTCTTTCCCATTGCCAGAAGAGTTAGCATTTCAGTATTTCTTTTTTCACTGATGAGTTATGTTCGACATCACAAACACTCAGGAAACTGAGGAGCTCTCTCTCTCTGTCTTGCCAAAAGTGTTCACCTGGGTGTCATGTTTCTATCACTGCCGATTGGAGCCAGAGACAGTAAATACCCATGTCTCCTGGGATTTATTTATGATTCTATCCATTCCCATTGCAGACAAAAGCCAGATGTTAGAGGGGGTTTTTGACCAGTGGAAAGGGGCTTTTGCCTCCTCTACTACATGAAACAGTGCAGTGTAAACCAAGCTGCAGCCTCTCTGATCCTTACCTTGTTGAGTTTACCCAGTGCAGAGATGAGATCTGCCCACTCACTGGAGTACTCAAAGTTCTTGAGGGCTTTGTCCACTGCTGCCACATAGTTCCTGTACTTGGAGTCACTGAGCAGCTCCACTTCCTCTGCATTCATTCTCCTGGGTGGTTTTTATGCTATTGTAAAACACCGGGGACACATATATACATCACACCTAAAGAAAAAGAAAACAACAGAAAGACAACGAGAGGAAGATGAGACCAGAGAGATCACATCACAACTTTACAGGGTCAATGTGTAGAATTTAGTGACATCTAGTGGTGAAGTTGCATGTTGCAGCTGAATACCCCTCACCTCACCCTCCGCTTCCAAACATGAAAGAGAATCTGTGGTGGCTTCAGTTGTCATAAAAACTCAAAAGGTGTTTAGTTTGTCCAGTCTGTGCTACTGTAAAAAACATGGCTGCCTCCGTAGAAAGGACCTGCTCCAGATGTAAATATAAAGTATTTCAATATAAAGTGCCCATTCTAAGGTTAACAAACAATTCATACAATTTAGATGAAACGTACTAGAGAAAACATCCTAAGGATTATTTTGCATTCAATTTCTGCCACTAGATCCCTTTCACCTAAATCTTACACACTGAACCTTTAAGTTAAGTCATCTTCATGCTTGACCATGAAGAAAAACACCTGAGCCTATCAATTACTAGTATGTGCTCTAATGACTGAGTCATATGAATCAGCAGGGAGTTACATCTGACAGGAGCAGCAGCCAATACTAACTTTTATGTTTGATGTGTTTGGAAATGAAGCTGACGACAGGCTGAGTCAGATTATGACCTCCAAAAACAAACAAGTTTGAAGAAGAAGAGCGGTAATTAACTTCAACACAATGTCGCTGCTATCTACTCTAATAACACAAACGTATTCCTTACAACAGATATATGTGCAGCTGGTGAACAGTGACAGGACTGAGTATGGTTGGGGTCTCCCATGACAATGCAATCACCACAGCCTCACCATGAAATGTGGTCTTGTTGGCATGAAGTAATGCTGTTAAGTTCTTGTCATTAGCCTAAGAATGCACATACTATTTCCAACCTACAATGTGAATACAAGTATTCACCTTTGAAATGTACCCCTGCCAAGGAGGTTATGTTTTCGAATGCTTTATGTGATTGTTAGTCAAGTTGTGCAAGGATTACACAAAAAACTACTGAACCGATTTCACAAAGCTTACTGGAAGGGTGTGGTACGGTTCAGGGAAGAACATGTAACATTTTGGTGCAGATCCAGACATTTTTTTCCACTTTTCTATAACCCTGTGAGATAGAGCTTTTCTTTGGACATTTTTGTTGATTTCTCAGACAATAGTTCTTGATGACAAAAAATCTGGGATGTTTAAGGGTGTGTGCAATCTGGTAAGGATCCGAATGTAAATCTGGATCTAGTGACTTTGATGTGGTTTCATGAGGGGACTTGGGACATGGTAGAGGTTTAATGATACATTCGGTATAAACATTAACAATACAATGACTTGTGCGGAATTAGTCATAATAGATTGTGTTTGTTCATTATTGTGACAGAGATGAAGATCTGATCATATCTAGAGACTCATTTATACAAAAAGAGAAGTCAGTTACAGGGGTTTCCCTTTCTTTTTTGTTCTGTTGTGTGTTGATGACAGACCTGTCAGTGTCAACAACAGGGAGCAGGAGTTCCAGTTTAACTGGGGATCATGGCAACTGGTGATTTGTTGTCTTTATTCCAGATGTTGTCGGTCGGTTGCAGATTCGTCATTTTCCCAAAGCGCCTGTGACTGAAGTGCAGTGATACACTGAAGGTCTCGTTGAAATAAAGAGACAAAAATATAAATCATATGGGTAAAAATATATATATATATTATAAACGACATGGTGAAGCAGTAATAACTGCACATCTTTAAAATGATGTCTGCTGACTTTAAGCAGCAGCGACAGGAGGACAGATGAAGCTTAACACATCCAATAAAAGAATGTTCACAAACTTTACTCGCAAAAACACTGCACGAGCTTCCACCTCCTTGATGTGAGGGATGTTTTCATATGACACGTGCTTGGCGTGTGTGCATTGTGATGATCACCAGCGTCAGAAGAAAGCACTTTGCGTGGAGCTGGCCACTCGTGTGTATTCTTCATAACTCCCTGTGTCTCCTATGAACGATGAGCATCAGTTTGTGAAGCCTGTTATTAAGTATGCAGCGTTTATTCTGACTATCACCAGATAACATGGGCGTTTCCTTAAACACACTTTTACCCATATGATTGATATTGATGTCTCAACGTGATGTTGATACGGACACATTACATTTTCTCGTGATGTGTTTTTGTCTGATGTTTATTTCAACGAGGCCCTCAGTGTATAACAGCACTTCAGACACAGGCGCTTTGAGAAAATGACGAATCTGGGACAGAGTCTGCAACCGACCGACAACATCTGGAATAAAGACAACAAATCACCAGTTGCCATGATCCCCAGATAAATTGGAACACCGGTACACACACCTGCCGCCCACACAGCGGCGTACGTTGTGTTATCACCGAATGGAGAATACATGTTGCTACATATGACACAATGACAACACAAAAACACCTTTGGTTAAAGAATATTCTCAAAATGTAATTATACGCGTCACTGCCAGTGTGGTTTGAGTGGGTCGGAGCTAACTGGCTAACAGCTACCTGGTCCCTAGCTGGGTGAGGTGCTTGTTTTCAGGTAACGTCCACCTGCATGACACTTGTAACGTCGTGGACTCAGGCTGATAGGAAATCTCACCGTGATCCGACACAGGCCAGCGGCTGTCATTCATTCGTGTGTCCGGCTGGCGGAGGAAGACAGAGACTGGCAGCTTCCGCGATGTGAGCAGCGAGCTGTGCTAACGCTAGCAGCAGGTTGTTGCAGTGATGGAGATGCAGCCAGGGCCCCGGCAGCTCTGATGTCTCCCGCTCACACGAGTCGCGTCCCGGTGACAGGAAGCAGCTTTGTCCGCAGACGACAGGTGACCATATGCTACATATTCCGGTGTGCCGCTGTGTGTAAATAAACAGCGATGAGCGTCGTTAGCTTGAAGCGCAGAGAGACGTCTGTCAGCTCCCAGACTGCACTGCGGGTCAGTTCCGCATGCACGTTTTCCGCCCTACCAACGCCGGGAAGTCAGGCTGGAGAAACCCGGAAGTCGCGTGCCTTGTCTTCAAAATAAAAGCTATATGTTACAGGGGTAAACAGCATTGCAGCTAAATACAATACAATTGAGGTAAATGGTGACCACTTCTTCAAACGTAAAAAAAACAACTCCTCCACATTAAGGACATCAAGGCTTAAAACACAGTGTAAATGATCTCATGTCGAGTTGAATTTGAATGCCGGGGCTTCAGGACACTTGGATAACACCACACAAGCAGTGTGGAGGCATTTTATGTTTTTTTATGTCATTTTTGTACGTCTGAAGGAGGAGTCACCAGTTACTTCAACTGTATTGGATTTGGCTGCAATGCTGTTTCTTCAAATCAATGTTGTAAATACAGTACATCAGTACTGTAAAATTGATGTGTGTCAACTATGTAATCAATGAAAAAGATGTTCATCTGTAAACCTGTGTGGCAAAAATGCAAAGAACCTGCAATGGCATCATAGGTGTTTTGTTTTTTTTAAATGGCTATCTGATCACACCATAAATTGACAATTACACTCTGAAATGAACACTGTCGAAGAAAATGTGTTAATCATGGAGGACTTGTGTGCAAAAGCTTAAACGAGACACCTTTATCAGACATTTGTCACTAAAATGTGAAAGAGGGGTTTTTATTTTGAAAAATGTGACCGGATGCTCCTCACTCTCTAAGGTAAACTTGACACCGATGCTGCCGTCACGCTGCAGACGAGTAACATCCTCTGAATTCAACCAGATCACTGAGATATACTGTTTGATTTCCTTAGTTAGTATTACTTTACAAAGTCACCCAGCGAACTGAGCGTTTGATTAGTGGATTGCTTCTTTGAGTTGCTTCTTCCCTAGTGTCGCAGGAACAGAATGGCGGGTTTAGAGATGCAAACAAAAACACATGAGGTCGGAGTGTTCTTAGAGCTGAGGAGGAGGCTTCACACTGGACTCCTCATCGTCAGGTAATTATGAACTAGTACAACAGTCTGGTGACTGTGGTATGTGTGGGCTAACCTGACAAGGCAGCTATGCTAGCCAAGCTCAGTAGCATAGACTTTGTGTTCGAACTCAGCCAACTAACTACAAAGCTAACAGCTAACTAGCCAACTAACTAGTTTCAGTAACATCTTCCAAACTCTAGCTTTAGCTCACTGTTGTTTTGATTTTAACACTTGGCCTCATTTCACTGTTCCCTCTGCAGAAGCTTCAGCTGTGGTTGTTTACTCTAGAATGTACAAAAAACATAAAAACTCTAATGTAACTGTAAAAACTCAAACAACGATGCACAATTCACTATAATTCAGATCAGAAGTCTGTGGTGTCTGCTTATTGTATCTTAAAAAATGTAGAAAAGCACCCATTTGCACCATAACACCAATTACACCAAGTGATACTTGTGGATCTGTATGTTATCTGTGGTGCAGAAATGATTATGTGCATGTCAAATAAAACTGTAAAATATACTTTTTAACTCCATAACTTTTGTTTGACACCAGTTACTTTTCAGATTACCATTTTACAAAATATTCCAAACATCAGCTCAGTCATAAAATGATGATTATATTATTATAGATTAAAATATGCCACAGTACATTTGCTTCCCCTTGACTAACTGCAACATTTAGGTACAATTTCATATTTATACTTCAATATAACGATAGTGTAGTGTAACTAGAATGGGACTCGGTAGGGCACATACCTCCACCATGGCCCAAAAGTCCCCTTATGTAACCACATTTATATTCTCTAGATCCAGATTTTTTATTTGGATCTATACCAAATTGCACACACTCATAAATATCAGTCTTCTTTACATGACAGATTTTTTTTCATTAAGATTTATGAATTATTCTCGGGGAACTCAGTGAAAATGTTGAAAAATGCCCTATCTCACAATGTTAAAGAAGGGGGGGGTTCTGAATCCACACCAAAATGAAATGGATTCTTCCCTGACTCATACTGCACCTTCCACCAAGTTTCGTGGTAATCGCTCCAGTTGGCTTCACGTAATCTTGCTTACAAACAAACGGACAGGAGTGAAAACATAACCTACTTGACTGAGGTGACACTGATGTAACACTGACAAGTGGCAATTCTGCCTCATGAGATCTTTTATTATTTCATTCTGATCCTGCTCTACTCCTGAAGTAAGAGTCAGTTATACATTAAATCCAGCCAAAAGAATCTCTACCAAGGTCACATAATAACCAGAGTCTCACTCAGGGTCTCCTGGCATCACACAACGTAGCCTAACTATCAGTTAACGGCACACTAGTAAAAATGTATGTGATAGAATGAGGTCATAAAACAAGAAAGTTAATAGTATTATATACTGTACTTGGAATGTGTATCTTCTGTTTATATGTTTGAGTCCTGTTGTAAACTAGTATTTAATATTTATTGTAATAAAGTATTATTAGCTATTAAATAACTGTATGCACATGTGCAGTTTAATATACGGTGGCAAAGATCAGAGCCATAATGATGTGTGTTCCTACTCAGTCTTTAATAAGGGGCATTTCTGCTGGCTGAACGTGGATGTAGTACACCCGTGACAACAGTAGATGGTGCTAAGGAGATATGTCATATAGCAAAGTGAACCATGTCCTTTGTGCTTAATTTACAGTGGAGGCCTGGTCCTGTACAAATCTTATTCTTACTACATGTACCTGTATTTTGAGCTGCTAATATATGGCTGGAAATTATGTGAAGATTATAAGAGCTAAAGGGAAATATTGCTCTGACAAGGAAATTAAATAAAAACCACAGACGACTCAGAGTAAAGGAGCGTTGGTGTAAATGGAATAACATTCCTTGAAGTGCATCCCTGTCACCAGAGGAGCTGCTCAGTGTGCATTCAGTTTGTTGTTGAGTTAAAACAGTTTTTCTCTCAGCGTGTGGCCCTCATGAGTTCAGTCATTACTCAGTTCTTCTTTTAGCTGAGACAGCATCATCCAGCAGGAGGTAGAGGCAGTATGTATGATTGTAGTGGCATCATTTATAACAGTGCTTCACTGTGTTAAGCTCAGTTCTTCAGGGAAAAGTGGAACAGGCACTGGACTCTCACTTTTCGCTTCTCTACCTTTTAATAACTGCTCCCATTCAAGAGAGCTTGTCGATGAAGGTACACATTGTGTGCTCATTACAGACTGTCCTGAATCCAGACATCTTAAACAAGGGAAAATGGTCAAATGCATTTTCCACTGTGATTTCGAGTTTGCCACATTTTGGGGAATCAGCTTGATGGTTGTTGTAAAGTTTTAGTCTAACCTAGATAAACTCATGACCTAAAATAAGCATGTACTTGTAACTAACAATTATTTTCAGTATTCACGACTGTCAAATTATTTTCTCAGTGAATCGTTTTGCCTTTAAAAATGTGAAGAAATACTTTATACTTTCAACATTTTTCAGATTTCTTGTTTTATTCAAGCAATAGTCTTAAACCCAAAGATCCACAGTTTACTCTAAAATCTAACAAAGAAAACATTAAATCATTTAATCTGAGAGGCTGCATCCAGCAAATGTTTATTTTGGCTTAAAAAAGACTAAAATGATTGATCAGTTATGAAAATAGTTGCTTAATTGTTTTCTTTTGTTTTGCTGAAGTGAATGATGCAGATAAATCATAGGTTCATCATTGCATAACCACTTATCTTGCAACCAAGCAGTAATTCTGTGGTGATAACTATAAACCTGTGCTTACATAACTCTGCTCCTGTCTGCTCTCCAGGAAAGACGGAGCCGGAAGTCCTGCTGATGTGGTTGTGACAGGTGGAGATTCAGCGCTCTGCGTCCAGACTCTGAAAGGCGACCTGAGCCTGGGTTTGCCATCAGGAGTCACCTTGGAGCCGGGATCCTGCATTCCGACATCCGCGGGAAAATCCTGCGGAGAGGAGCTACATTACAGACTGCGCATCAATGTTGCAGAGAGCTCAGAAGAAGGTAAGTTCTGGGATGAGAATGGAAACGTATCCAGACATGTGTGATGTCCCTCTGCTTTGCTAAACTCCTTTGTGCCAAGACGAGAACAAAGTCTTTTGGTTGCTATTTAGAGCTCGCTGTCTATTCTAAATTAATTGCACTGAGTCACTTGGTCATCTGAGACAGTGCAGCTGTAGATTTTACTCTCAGGATACTCAGCGGCCCACATGCAACTGATCATCGGAGTCATGAGAATACTCCCTTTAAGTTTTTGAATTTATCTCATATCATCAAAGTTGTCTCCAGAGTCATTGTATAATAATGCTATCCCCAAAACTCCATCTTTTGACATTTCCTAAGATTATTGTCTGACTCCTATTGTGAGATGTGAGTTATAGCAAAGGACAGTCACTGACGAGTCCAATCCAAATCAGATTTATGGCCCGCTCTCAGGCCAAGCCACCGCCAACACCCAGCATTCTATCGATTTTTGTGCTCTGTAGTACAAGGTTACCACCCTTTCACCTAATCTGCCTCATTTTTTTTGCTTGCCTTTGGCCCTCCACAGAGGCTTCTGACAGTGTGATGGAGACACTCCGGGCAAAAGAGACTTATTGCTTCCACTGCCAGGGCTGCATGACCAGGCTGCTGGAGGACAGGTGAGGAACAGACGGAGGGGGGGGGTCATCCGCGGAAATGGGTTTTTTATTCACACCCTCCTCCGCAGGAAGAGGAGCAAAGAGTTTATTGATGGTGTGACCCAGCAGTGGAAGCGATAGTCTGAGAAAGAAAAATTGATGGATGGAGCCGGAGCTGGAGTCCACAGTTGTCAGCCTGACTGGGTTAGAGTTATAGAGTCGGTGTGACGTAAAGGTCTGCACTACCTATTTAAAAAAAAAAACAACACCAAAAAACAATTGTGTTTCTTACCTTGAGGTGGTTCAGCTGGACAGGGGTATTGTTCTTATTGCCTTCAGCTTGTAGCTTTCTCTGGTCAGCAATGTGACATGCTGAAAATTGCAATAGCTGCATTACAGAAACCCTTGCCCTCCGGCTCTGTTTCTTGGCAATAACCCACTAAAAGTTGCCAAGAATATTTTTATTTTGCTTTCAACTTGGTCTAGGGAAGTTAAAAATGTCAGGAGTGAAGTGAAAAGTTCTAATTTCAACAACATATTGCAAAATAATGCTTTGTAGCAATATTTTTTTGGCCCGCTCTGAGGTATTAATGCTAGCATTGAGTGCAACCATCACGAGGTGCCCTCTACAACTTGTCTTTGTGCAGCCTGAAACAGTCTAACACAACAGTCCTGCAGCAGGTTTGTGTTGAAAGATTTAGGAGTTGATTCAACTGTATGATTGTTCTGGAGGCTGCAGTTTGTAATGTTGTGTTGCCTTATACAATAGGTGTTTCCAATGTTTTGTCCACCCCATTCATATAATTGTAAGTAGGCTAAATAACAGAAATACCTCTGTATAATAACAACAATTGAATGGCACTCAATGGAGCATATACCTCTGCCAAGGCCAAACAATCCTGCACATGATTTTTCTGGTTCTTACAGTAGAAATATAAAAGAAAAAGGAGTAAATAGAGATGGACAACATGTCATATCTTCCTCCCGTTGTATTGAGGATGAAGACAAAATATCGGATACGGGGGTCGCCATCTTGCTTTATTGACGTCATTTTGAACCAGAGTCTGCACAGTAGTAGTCGTGGTGTGGAGTGATGATATCAAAGTCCTGCTGGTCAACATGCTCAACCAATCGCGAGTCAGTTGAGCATGACATTGCGTAAAATAAATCAACTAATTAAAACCAAACTTACAGGAAAGATGAACATTTACAACCTTTATTTATACTCGAGAAATCATTGGGTGGTGACCCTCATTTATAATGATATCGGGTTAAATGACAGACATACTACAAAAAAATTTCACAATTTACATAAAAACGTTAGGATTAAAACAATTAGAGAAATCAAGATTATCAAAATATTAGTTAAAAAAAATGACTTTACAACCTTAAACTACAAGACATAACAGTTAAAATAACTAGGCCCAAAATATACAATACAAGTGCAGTTATGTAAAACATTTGCAACTGGAAGTTAGAAGGTTAAATATCAAATGTGTGATTTTCCACGAGTCAGGTTCATTGCGAAATTGTTGGACATGAAGTAAAATACAGTTAGTTGAGTCAGTTCTTATCAGTTTGTAAAGAACTACCTTAAATGACAGAAACCATCTTTGAGAAAAAAAAAATTATTTATGCTTTTACTTTTTAGTCCCATCTGCTAACATGGAGGAGGCAGAATTTATGACCAAACTGCAGCCAGCCACCAGGGGGTGATCAAGTGTATTTGGCACCCCTTTCCCTGTCTTTTTGTCCTTACATTTGTCCATACAGTATATGATCAGCCCCTTAATTCACAGCTGCACCAAAATTTAAGGGGTTCCTCCTGGGGCCAGATCCCATCTTCTGGAAATTGGTTTTGTAGTTTTTGTTTAATCCTGCTAACAAACAAACCAACAAACTAACAAATAGACTCGGGTGAAAACATAACCTCCTTGGTGGAGGTAACTAAAGCCTTCAAAGTGATCATAAAGTTGAATCTGAAACATTATCACCTTCATAAAGGAGTTATTACATGAGTGTTGTATTAGGCCGTGTAAGCAAGTGCTTTACTGGAAGGAATTACAAAAAGTGCTGTATTAAAGCTGAACTAATCAATATTCATCCTAACAATGGCTCAAAAGACAACGTGCAATGTTCTCACATGAAATTATCAATCATCTCTTTAGCTCTATTTACTTCTAAGTTTTCAGCCCATTGGTTTGTTTTTTTTGGCACTGATCATATCTGCCTCATCTCCAGCTGCAGGAAGTAGTTTCCTCCAAAGAAGCTTTGATAACCCCACAGTACACTCACTTACTGGCAGCAAATGGCTGAACACAAGGTTAGCAGCTGGCTGGTGGAGCACATAGGAGCATTTAGCAGCTACAGACCGTGAAATAATTTTTATATTAATTTCTCCATTTTGGTTTCTGACCTTCGCTGATCCTCGGAAAACTTGCTGCTTATTGAGCAATAACAGCTCCCACTGCAGCAAGAACCAATTACTACAGTTTCCACATGGACAATAAAAGAGAGAAAACCCCTAACCCTTTTTTCCTCTCCTTCAGAGTGTTTAAGAGAGTGCTTCCTCTCCCTAACGGCAACTGGAACGTCCTTGTGGACGACTGGTGTTGCCACTCGGATCCGTTCGCCAAGGAGAAGTTGCAGCCCAGAGCAGAGGACTGTTTACTGGGCGACACTTTCCTCCTCTTAGCCAGAGATGACAGCTGTGATCAGACTCTCACAGAGGAAGTGAGCCTAGTCAGCACAGAGGACGGTCAAGATTCAAAGGTGAGAAACATGTAACTCAAAGTGATGGTTTGTTGCTTTAGCTGGAAGACAAACACTGAAAACATCATTTCAGGATCTTCACTGTGTATTGGGGAAGAGTATTGGGGCCAGGCATAAGAGTAAGACAAGAAAAAATGTAAAAAGATGTGACTGGAAGATTTCTTTCTTCCATTTTGCATTTCGAGAAGTCCAAATGTCAACAATACAGTTAATCTAAATCAGAGAAGATTATTTAAAATTTTGCACTTTGAAAAAGTTGAAATGTTTAGTATAAACCTGGAAATTCAAGCTTATTGTCAAACTACTAACATTTGCACATAAATTGGTGAAATTGTTCTTCAGAACAGGTTTTAGTAACAGAAATTATTTTCCTTTTAGCTCATAAACACAGTGTTGTAATCAGTGTTGGGTATTCGAAAAAATAGTGCCAAAAACTTTGTCTATTCAGAAGGAGGAACCACACACGCTCGGAGGGATGGAATACTTGCGGCTCACAGCACAGCTGTCAGTCGCTCGACATTTCAACATTATTCACAAAATATAAAAATAATTCTTCCTCTGATTTAGTTTGACATTTCTGCTTAATTCTTGAAATACAAGAGGGGAAAAAAAATCCCAATTTTTTGTCTTATGCCTAACCCCTTAGTTTAGGGAATTTCTAAAAAGTCAAAAATATTTTTTAAAGAGATACAAACTAGGTCTGAACAAGAGTGAAAAAGCATAAAAACTCGTACTTATTTGCTGCAGTGGCGGAGGAAGTGATGGAAGCACAAAATGGTCAAAAGATTTTGTAATAAAACACAAAAATTGGATTTATAGTGGTACCATAAAGTATACTCACCCACTGGCACTCAATCCCCACACGGCCGCATCAGTGAAGTTAAACTCTTTAACACTTTAGACGAGGATTGAGATCCCTGGTTTTCTATTAGTCATTCTCTGCATGAGTGACTCTGTGCTTGACTGTAACAGAGAGAAATAGAAAGGGAAGAAATGACAATCTGCCGACCTTATATCTGTCTCTGTCTCTCCTCGTCTCTGTTCCACCCTGATTATATTTCTGGGTTTTACATTTATCATTTATTCCTTATAGAAATCCTGCCGCCGACTGGTACTCATCTCCTGTAAGAGCTGTTCTGCAGAACTGGGAGAGGCCGTTGCACCAGGTAAATATTGTTCTATTTGATTTTCATACATAATCATAATTTTCAGTTGTGTACATGATATTTTTCCATTGTATCTTACAGGGACCCTGAAATTGTACTTCACACAGGTGTTGGTGGAGCCTGCAGTGGGAGACAGGAAGACAGAAGCCTCAATTAAAAGGCAGGTTTTTAATCCAAGCTTTGAGTGGTGATGAATAGAGAACTGTAGCCAAAAAAGGCTGTTTCATAGGGAAATAAAGTGTATTGTATTCTGCTGAAGGTTTTTTGGGGGGAGTAACGCATAATGCCCTCTGTGTTCAGGCGGTTAAAAAAAATAATGACACTGTTACAAATTCTGTTCTGAATTAAACATTTTGATTAACACATCTGTCATTGTGCAAGTTTTAATGATTTATTGATAATGCACAAGCAGTAGGCAATTTGTTTGGGGATGAGGGGGATGCCATACCCTTTAAACCAAAATGAACAAAAAAACATGCTCCTCAATTACCTGTCAATTTTGCTATCCGCTCCATGATAAATCCTCTGCATGTGCATGACCATAAAGAGTCTTCCGAATTTTCCGAAACTCTGTCTCAGAGCAAAGCAAGAAAATCACGTCATCCTGCCAAAAGCTATTGATACCTCAGTGTTGTTTTGGTTAAATGTCTGACTGTTGATATGGTTTCCAAGACAAAACTTGGAAATGAACAAATATTCTCTCTTTTGGACAGACCTGTCTTTGTGGAGAGGACAATAGCAGCCAGACTGTCGGAGCTGTCCAACTCACTGAGCACCTTCCACTTCACTGTCCAAACTCCTGATGAAAAACCCTTCTTATTGGTAAGAAGAAGCAGTTGTAATCAGATAATCAGGAAACACACGTGACGGTTTATTAAAAATAGACCACTCAGTTATTTGAGAAATGGGAAGGAGTGATACTGCAGGTTCCTCAAGTGATATAACAAGCTGATTGACTTTGATTGGTTCTAGTTGAGAATCCTGCCAGGTCGTACGCTTCTTTAAAATCAGCTACACATGCATTAGTAGGTCTTTGTAAAACAGTAACACACTGTAGCAACAAAAACAGGATTGTGTTATATTATAGTAGTATGTTTTATACATTAGACATTTTATACAGAATGTCTTTAAACTGTACATAAGATTAATTGTGTGTGAAATTAGACCAAAATGGAAGGAATGATCTGATACATATAAATTCAAAGACCCTGCATTATATCAGGGGAGGGTGATTCACTATTTATCCCCTGTATTTTGTTAGTGCTGCAGACCCCACAGTTTTATGAGAAAATGTATAATAATCAGGTTTTTTATGCCTCCTGCGAGAGCCAGTGGCTGGAGGCTGTGCGTCTGTCTATACGTCCCATTGTTGTAACTCGCCTCGAGGGAATTTCTGCAACTTTGGTACAAATGTTCACTTGGACTCAAAGATGACCTGATTATGTTTTGGTAGTCGAGTGTGAAAAGTCAAGGTCTCAGTGACGTCACAAATCCCTTTTTTTGGCTCATGAACATTTTAAGAACGCCTCAAGAGAATCCTTTCAAATTTGGCACAAATGTTCACATACACTCACAGATTAACTACTTACATTTGAGCATTACATAAGAGTAAAAAAATGTTGGTCTTTTGAACATGATACCTGGAGTCTGCCTTCAAGAAAGTTCTTCAGATTTTGACCAGTTGGACTCAAAGATAAACTGATTACGTTTCAGTGGTCAAAGGTCACAGTGACCTCTTATGCTGAATATATCTTTCTTCTTTTTGCCTTATTAATACCCAGTATGTAAAAATGTATTGAGGTAGGAACAGTTTGCCACGAACTGTATATGTCAAGAGAAATGATTTTACAGCACCTGGAATATTTTATATCTTATATGGGCTACACATGTAGCTGATATAGCAGATTAAAGTAACATGAGTCATGAAATATTTAAGTGATTAAACACTGTAAAAAATGTCGATTGAGCTTCAGAGATCAGAACATGAGGCTCACTAAAAGCACATTATGGGCCCAAAGTGTTACTCTGACCCTAGTCAGCATGCGCAGATGTGTTGAGCTAATGTGATGGAGTGTGATTTCTTCCCTGTGTGACTTCGAGTATGTGTCTCTCTAAGTGTTACATGACCTGTTTGCTCCTCCTGCAGCTCTGGCTACTGAACAGCGATTCCATCATAGCGTCAGTCCCGGAGACGTGTGACGGGGCTCTTCACAGTCCATCGCCCAGAGCTGCCAGAGCCCTGAAACTGCTCTACGTAGCCTGCTCCAACCCGGGCAACATGCAGAGAGAGTAAGCAAGGAAAACTTCCTGCATCTTTCACCACATCAACTCCCCATCCCCCTTTTTTTTTTTTTTTCAAGCATTGTTTTCCTCTTCTTGATCTCATCCTTTCATCTTTCCAACGCACCCACTCAATCACAAGCTGTCTGCAAGGGATGAAAGAGGACTGTTGGTGAGCAGGTTCTACGCTAAGGGTCCCCGCTCAGATGTAATTGCCTGTAATTTTGCAAATGAGATTGCCATCAAAGGTGTTTATCATCTCAAAAGTTGTCAGTTGCATAAGCCACGCTCGTGTTTGTTGCACATACAGGGGATGTTGTTTTGACTGGAGCGAAGCTCTGTGTACCTTGCTGTGATGCATCAGAGAGGTGTGGGTGGATGTGCTGCATGTGGTTCTCCATGCTCAGTACAGCAGCACCCCACTGGAAGAGCCTTCCACCCTCATTATTTTCATCTGAATCAGCACTCAGCGTTTTTTTTCCCCTCCTCCTCCTCCTCCCTACAGCCAGAGAGAGTGAAGGCAGAACAGGGAAGTTTTGTTGTTTCTAGCATTTTGACAAGCCCACTGGCTAACTGCGGGAGAAATGGTAATTAGAGGCAAAGCTCGCATGAAAGGAGAAAGGCTTGTCTTCCCAGTCAAAGCAGTAAGAGTCCATTTAAATTACATGATACACTCTATGTGCTGAGTGATGGCCGGGAAACATTCGTACTGTAGAGTATGAAATCGCTGATCCAACATTACCCATTGCTAGATCCGAAAATAAAAAATGTCTCCTGTTGTTGCTCTCTAGTTGACAAATTATGTAATGGGGACACTGGGCCTTATGCAAGAACTGTTAGTAAGAACCGATTTTTTGTTAAGTTGTGCGTACGAGTGATTTAGGCGAACTTGGCTAGTTTTCTTCCAGGTATGAACAGAATGTACTACTGGTTCAAACGTGTTATACAAGGCGCGTGCCGTTAGTCAGATGAAGCTTTTATGCCTCAGGGCCAGCGACAACCAGTGCCTTGAGGGAATTTCTGCAAATTTGGCATAAAACATTCACTAGACCTTGGATTTCATATTGGTAGCCAAAGGTCATGTTTTGTTTTTTTTTACATCTTGAGGGAATGTCTTCAAATTTGGTACAAATGTTCACTTGGACTCAAAGATGAACTGATTCGATTTTGGGGCCTGGAGTTCGCAGGTCAAGGTCACAGTGACCTCATGTTCCTGTGAATGTGATATATTAGGACTGCTTGTAGGGAATTTCGTTACATCTGGTACAATTCACTTGGACTCACTGATCAACTGATTAGATTTCGGTGGTCAAAGGTCACAGTGACTGGGGGGAAAAAAGCTTGTAGAAATATGTACTCTGAAATTGCACTGGTTGGCAGATGAATACAACCGCAGTGCAGTAATTCTAGTTCAGTAATGGATCATATATTTAATTAGTTTGAAGTGATATATAAATACAAACCTAAACTACACCTCATAAGTATGATATAATTCTAAATTTATTCATGAACTTTCTAAATGTCACAATGTCCAGGGGGCCGCACAACTTTTAACGTGCTGTAAAATAATGCAATGTGTCTGTAATTGGACATATTTTTTCATCCATATCAGTGATGGAGACTTCTCCGTGACCTCCTCCTGTGACAATCATCGATCGCCTCGCTTTGACGAGACCTTTTTGTTTAGGCGATTTTTCTTTTATTTCAGTGACTGTGTAACTGCTTTAGTCTGTCGCTTAACTCCACATCTCTGACATGCGCTAAAAAGTCTAGACTTTAACTTTCTGAATCTCTTAAATCTGGACCTCAATTTCCAAAATCGTAAAATTCTTCTTTTTACTCTTTGATGCCTTTTTAATGAATAAACACTTCTAAGATGGGGCAGGAAATGTAGCCTTACAGGGAGTAATTGGGGTGTTCATTTAGCTAGTTTGACATCTTTGTTCAAGCTTTATAGAGGCGTCATTTACACACTTTTCTGAAGATAGAAGTGTTTGTTGAATCTGACGTGGCATGTTCCTGCCAACTCACCCTACGAACAAATTTCGCAGAAATTAACAATAAGATTATAAACATGTGAGCATGATGCTCACTGTTTCTAAACTATCTCAATCACATCTTTTAAGTATCAATATTCTGTATGTGCAATAAGAAAATATCCCTGTTTAATCATCACTTATGAAAAAGGCGTGAGGTATCTTTTTATTTCAGGGACTTCTGACATTTCTCTGAAGTTTCGCAAAGCTAAATGTTACCCACACTTCCATTTCCCTGCTACATAATTTACCATTCATCCTTCATCACTCATCGACATTTTTAAATTAAATGTTATGCCTGGGGAGCTGAATTCCCAGGACGATGACCCTCTTATTCGGGGTATACAGTCGGTTACAGTCAGCTGCAGCCAGAGGTTGCAGTGTGTGTGGTTAAAACTGCCAATAATTGGCTGGAGAATCAGTGAGCCAATGCCAAAGTGGATTAAGCTTGTCACTAATGGCAGTGACTTGATTATGAGTTGAGTGAAAGTCGCAGGCACCACCACAGGCTGGTACAATGGGGGAACAGGAAGCCCTCATAGATATAGAAATTGAATCTAATGGAAATTATATATGCAACTTTTTTTCCCATTGAATTAATTCTAGTTAATTGATTGATCAAATCCTACATTAACTCCATGACATTGCACAGAGTCATGATGTAGACTGGATCAATATGTAGACTTCAAAAGCTTTAACCTGATTAAGACCCTAGTTGTTGAGTGGCTGATAGTTCGTAAAGAGATCTACAGAAATGTCTGTCTGTATGTGGAACAAATATCTTGACTTTTTTGTTTGTATTTTGGATCAAAACATTCAATATTAATAACATTTTAATAAATAGGTGACCAGCGCTCTGTAGCAGTGGCGGCTGGGACTCATCTACATAACAGACATTGTTGATCATGACAACAGTGTGTTCACGACAATGTCAACAACAACCTATTCTCCAGCTCTGGGTTCTGTGTACTGAGTCGAGCTACGCTGAAGTTTGAATAAACAACTCTTTGTGCAGCAGCGGTGGTGCAGCTTCAGGGTTCTGCGGAGTCCTGCAGCCGCTCTTTACTTTTACAGATTCAAAAAGAAAGCAGTAACCAGTATTACCACAGACCATCAAACATCCATGCAAGCATCCATCCATTATTTGTACCGCTCTAGAGAGAAACACTCACATTCACACCTACGAAAAATGTTGAGTTTCTAATTAACCCCAATCTGCATGTCTTTGGACTGTGGAAGGAAACTAGAGTACCCAGAGAAAACCCACGCAGACACGAGGAGAACATGCAAACTCCACACAGAAAGACCCCAGCTGAACCGGGATTCAAATCGCAATGAGGCAACAGTGCTAACCAGCGCACAACCATGCTGCTCCCAAATAAAGAGCCCATTCCAAACAGGCATGTTTAGAACAGGCACTAGACCCGTGTGAACAATGTTAAACCAGCAGTGATGTCTTAAGTAGAACTGTCAAAACTTTGAGAATAGTTTCTCCTCTCAGGAGCTGCGCAGATGGCTAAATGTCACCCAAACAAACTGGATCAGCTCCACACTCTGACAGAGCATCAATCACTCTTCCTCCTCTCAGTCCCCTCATCTAGCTATACACACACACAAACAGATTGATTTGACTTATACACTCACCATCAATCCACTTTTATGTATCCGTAGTTATCCATTTTAGTTAACAATTTAAAACTGCTTAATTAAAACGGCAGGGAGAATGCTTCAATGTGGGGATTTACAGCAGCTATTTCTAGGTTCCATTCTGATTATATAATGCCTTGGCAGTCGCTGTAAATCACCCCTGCTGTGTGTATGTGTGTGTGTTTTCAGCGTTGTAACTAGTTGGGAGGTCAATGTCATCGGACATCCTGTGGTGCTGCCGCAGAAGGTGTGCGAGGAGCTACAGCAAGTGATAGATGACAGCAATTCTACACTTCCTGCGTCGATGCGTCACATGAGGTCCTATGAGGTGAGACAGTTGCCATGTACTGTAAGTGAGAACAGATGATGTATGATGTATGCATATTTAAGATTTTTCTTAAATGCGTACCCTGATACTGTGTAATACAAGCAGAGAGATGCTCTAATTCATCCTTATCCTTTATTAAAAGCTGTATTAGCAGTAACACTTTTAGCTGACAACAATCACTTATTTCAAATACTTCTTACTTACAGCACCTCTCTCTTCCATTATTCACTAGTGCTTGACAGTGTTTTTAATCCTGCCTTAATTAATTTCATGATTCAGAGCTTTCAGTTACCATCTTCTCTTTAGGGATTTACTATGCAGGTCAAATGTGAGGTTTTACTTTTGTCAGCCTTATTCACCTGTAATTGTGCTAAATGGGTATATTTAGCCGTAGTTGCAAAGGAAAGCCCTTTGACTGGAAAATAGGAGGTGTGCTTTGCTGACAACTCTATTCTTTGAGCTGTTTTAAACATAGTGACGGGGGTAATTAGCACCATTATCCTGCACCTCCTGCTCAGAAAGTTTAGAAAGCGTCTGCCAGCACTTAAACAAGTTTTTCATCTGCTGAAAAAAAAAAAACGAGAGCTGAAAAAATGTACAGCAAGCTTATCTTGTAAAACAGCAAGAAACCTACTGTTGTGCACGTGAAGCTGCTTTCGTTGTCAGCCCAGGCAGTCAGCGGGTGTTCAGGTAAAGGCCTGGCAGACAGCAGTGGAGATGGCACACTGAAAAAATGAAAAATGTTAAGTATTAGAGAAGTCCAGAACCAATCCTAAGTATCAGTATTGGAACAATTTTAATTAATTGTTAAGTGCTTAGCATAATCAATAAATAGTCAGAATTCAATCCTTTAATAACTTCTCCGGTATGTTTTGACAACCTTCGCCTGCTGATTTCATTGACTAACATTGGTTAATAAAATCTGCCATTCCAGCCAGCAAAACCACCAGTCGTCAACGAGAAATTAGCCTGATTTTGTCGACCTCTTAGAAGATGTGGAGTTTGGAACACAGGGTTCACTTCCACCAGACTGCTATTTTAATTTCACCCACATTACTCTCCTGTCTTGTTATAAGGCTACTGTACCTCAAACTTTAAAATGCTTAGTTTAAAACTCACCCCTCAAGCCCAGAGGATGACAACCTAATGAACATTTCTGAGCTTTTTTCACTTCCTTCTCTGACACATTGTGGTCATATGATGAGCAGCTTCGTTGTTTTCTGAGGTAACAACATGACAAGTGCAAGGAGGGGAAATTAGGCTACGTTGAAATGGAGAAGGCTGCAGATAAAGCGACCCAGACGTCAGACACAGTATCTGTCTGGTGGTTAGGGCAGAAAAAAAGAGTGTGATAAATGGACACAGTTGAACACTTCCTGATAGTAGTGTGCTATAGGCGGCAGAGGACGGGAAGGTAATGTGATCTTATGGCCATCTAGAGTTACCGGAGATGGTCTGAGAGCTTCTGAGAGTTTGTGTTTAAAACGCTGATTAAAGGGCATGGCACTGTGGAAGCTTATAATGAGAGTTACATTGGCTGGAGACGATGACATGAAGATATGTGAGAGGAAATGGTTGAGGGGAGGGTTTTGTGAGCTGTTGGTCTTCGTACTGTTAGCTGCTAAAAGCCCCCCCAGAGCGGAGCAAATGGCATAACCATACACACTCACTTCCATTATTGTAAAGCTAATATATAGTGTACATATACAACCTATGATAAGATTCTTTTTCACTAACTTATTTTTGTCCATTAGAGAACGCAATACAAGAAATGGGCTCAGGCAGGATATGGTGAATTTAACTCAGCTTTTTACTTCACTTGAAATGTAATGGTCACATTAAACATGCTGCTCTACCACACAGATGTTTTCACATTATTCTGGCTGATTAGATCTCAGCTCAGGTTGAAGTAAAGTGGAGCTCTGCTGAGAGACCCTCTGCACTAATACAACTTTTCCACAGCACTGTGACATGTAATAGCAGTACAGTTACATCCAGATGTACCTCGGCCTATTGCATAGTACATACTGCCTCACTGCTTTACTGCGACACTTAATAGAGTTGAACCATCATTTATGTTATTAATTACACATGTGCCTTTGTTGCTATGACAAGTCAACATGTCTGATGTGAAAGGGGCCTATTTGAATGATGATGATGAAGGTGTGACTTTTCAGGTGAAACAAAGCTATCAGAGGAGAGTGGGGAGGAATGTCAATCAAGCTCAGCCAGTTTGCAGTCTAAATATGAAATGATAGAATATATGTTTAAGTTCCATCTAGCTGCTTCACTCTTATGGTCCTGGTAGTGTGCATGTTGGCTCACTGTCACACTTGTATGGATTACTGGGACGATTCAATGAAATACGGCAATCCTTAATATTATAAATACCTCTTATGCAAGGTTATGTTTTTGCCCCTGTCCGTGTTTATTGGTTGATTGGCTGTTTTCTTGATTGGCTGGTTTATCAGCACAATTAGGCTAAAAGTCCTGAATGGATTTCCACAAAACTTGGTGCAAGGATGGGACATTGGCCAAGAAAGATCCCATAAAAGGTTTTGTGGTTTCTTGATTTTTTTTTTTTCCCCTTAAAGTTTTTTTCCCGTCGAGGGTTAAGGAAAGAGGATGTCACACCTTGTACAGATTGTCAAGCTCTATGACCCAAATTGTGATTTGTGAATAGGGGCTACTTTACTAAATTTGATTGGTTGAATAAATTTGGGGCACAAATTGGGGCTGGGCGACATGGAAAAAAATCTTATCACGGTATTTTCTTTCATTTCAGTCGATATCGATATATATCGCGATAATAACCCCAAAAAATAGTTTTTGCACATTTGTGTTTATGTACAAATGCTTTTACTTATGCACAAAACAGATTTTACTTGCTCGTACAATCATCCTGTGCCACTGCACTTTACTTAGAACATTTCATACAAACCACTACAGTGAAAAGGTGTATATAATATACATACTAGCATTTTATTAATTTAATTTAAATTTGTATTCTATTCTATTGCCTTTTTATATTTCTTTATTCTCTTGTCTACCTCATTCTGACCGCCTGCTGCTGTAACAACAGAATCTCCCTGGTTTGTTGATCAATAAAGTTTTCTCTTATCTTATCTTAACTTAAATCAGTGCCACTGCGCTGAGGCGCATCACTCCGCTGGTCAACAAGTGACTCTGCTCATCTGTTTGTTTTCTAATCATCAAACACTTACAACTGATCTTTATAAAAACCTGCTGAATTCATATTTATGTTCCTGGGTAAACGGGGCGTCGCTTCTTCTGCAACAATGAAGTTAAAACACTGCGTTACGTCTTAACCTGAGGGAGGAACGTCTGTCTGCAGGAGTGTGTGTGTGTGTGTGTGTGTGTGTGTGTGTGTGTGTGTGTGTGTGTCCGTGTCCGGGAACAGACACCACCCCCCTCCCTCATTAATCTCCTCCTCACTTCCACAGAGACGGCATGGAGGTTAGACAGGGAACCATTCAAAATTTGATCCTGTGTTTTACAATGACGAACGGAGGAGCTGCAATCGATCATTACATCGTCTCATTCTTTCTGTAGCCCTCACAGCATCGCACTAGGAGGGACTGCACTTTGTCGAAATAAATTACTTCCGCCAAGATGCTTGCGTCGCGATTCATTGCTCGTGGACAAATGGATGAGGGGGAATTTATCAGCAGAGCTGGTGGTCTGTGATGTTCTCCATTCCTGTTTACAGCAGGATATCTGCTTGACGATATAATGTGCTTGTGATGTTCTCGTATCCTGAAGATAAAAGAAAATGTTGTACTTCTGGCATGTCATTGTTGTTTATCACCAGTGTGACGAAAGAGGTTTGCTGAATTAGATTTTAGTGTATGAAGAATTAATACTGTACTCATGGTGTGTAGGATGCCCTGAGCCTGAAGTTGCTTTGGCATTTGTACAATACAAATATTGATATCTAAGCCAGTGCCTTTTTGGGGGGCTTTTTTTGTCAACTATATCAACATAGATCCTTCTGATGAGAGTTCAGTTAGTGTCCATGAAGGGGATCCATGGACACTTATTGTTCTTGTTCCTAATGTGCTCTTGTCAACTGATTTACAGTGGATGTTACTTTGCACTAGAAACAGTGAGTAATGTCACCAGATGTTTTCATTCAGTTGGATGAAGTGAGTATGAAGTTGGTTGGTTTGGTCAAGTTTGCTCCTACAGACTTTGAGTGGAGGCAGGACCTTTCACCTGTTGATCCATTACTAACTGTTCATTCTTTCTTAGCAAATTCAACAGTTGATCTATTACTTTAGCTAACTATTTCGACTCGCATGCTAGCTTGCTCAATTGTGTTTCTACTGTGGCAGCTTATGGCTTTAAGGTATTTGAACTCAGGTTTGTGGAGGTAAATACTGTGCAGTATACTGTAAATTGTGACGATACATTTGCGAAAGATCACATCAAACACAAATATGTTGGATCTGTATTTTTATCAAATAATTTTTTTGTTTTTCTAATCAGTTGAGATTTCTCCATAAAACTTTTATGAAAAGTTGGTTTACATATGAGATGACTAAAGCCTGACTGATGATTGGCTGATAACAAATCGGCAAACATGAGCCTTTCACAGACATTCGTATCAGCATTAATGTTTGCTGATACATACTCATGTGAAAACCTTTAGTTTACAAAATCAGTGATAATGAAAAGATGTGTATTTCTGTTTACATTTTAGATTAAATAAATGCTTATATGGTTATAATTGTGTTTACTTCAAATGTTTAATGTTCATAACAATGTTCATGGTTACAGTGTAACATATCAAGCCTCAATTACATTACATGTCATAAAGGTTTGATAATGATCAGTTATTTTATATATATATACACTACCGTTCAAAAGTTTGGGGTCACTTAGAAATGTCCTTATTTTTCAAAGAAAAGCACTGTTATTTTTCAATGAAGATAACATTAAATTAATCAGAAATACACTCTATACATTGTTAATGTGGTAAATGACTATTCTAGGTGGAAACGTCTGGTTTTTAATGAAATATCTACATAGGTGTATAGAGGCCCATTTCCAGCAACTATCACTCCAGTGTTCTAATGGTACATTGTGTTTGCTAATCGCCTTAGAAGACTAATGGATGATTAGAAAACCCTTGTGCAATGATGTTAGCACAGCTGAAAACTGTTTTGCTGGTGAGAGAAGCTATAAAACTGGCCTTCCTTTGAGCTAGTTGAGTATCTGGAGCATCACATTTGTGGGTTCGATTATACTCTCAAAATGGCCAGAAAAAGAGAACTTTCATGTGAAACTCGCCAGTCTATTCTTGTTCTTAGAAATGAAGGCTATTCCATGCGAGAAATTGCGAAGAAACTGAAAATTTCCTACAATGGTGTTTACTACTCCCTTCAGAGAACAGCACAAACGGGCTCTAACCAGAGTAGAAAGAGAAGTGGGAGGCCCCGGTGCACAACTCAGCAAGAAGACAAGTATATTAGAGTCTCTAGTTTGAGAAATAGACGCCTCACAGGTCCTCAACTGGCAGCTTCTTTAAATGGTACCCGCAAAACGCCAGTGTCAACGTCTACAGTGAAGAGGCGACTCTGGGATGCTGGCCTTCTAGGCAGAGTGGCAAAGCCATATCTGAGACTGGCCAATAAAAAGAAAAGATTGATATGGGCAAAAGAACACAGACATTGGACAGAGGAAGATTGGAAAAAGTGTTATGGCCAGACGAATCAAAGTTTGAGGTGTTTGGATCACACAGAAGAACATTTGTGAGACGCAGAACAGGTGAAAAGATGCTGGAAGAGTGCCTGACGCCATCTGTCAAGCATGGTGGAGGTAATGTGATGGTCTGGGGCTGCTTTGGTGCTGGTAAAGTGGGACATTTGTACAAGGTAAAGGATTTTAAATAAGGAAGGCTATCACTCCATTTTGCAACGCCATGCCATACCCTGTGGACAGCGCTTGATTGGAGCCAATTTCCTCCTACAACAGGACAATGACCCAAAGCACACCTCCAAATTATGCAAGAACTATTTAGGGAAGAAGCAGGCAGCTGGTATGCTGTCTGTAATGGAGTGGCCAGCGCAGTCACCAGATCTCAACCCCATTGAGCTGTTGTGGGAGCAGCTTGACCGTATGGTACGCAAGAAGTGCCCATCAAGCCAATCCAACTTGTGGGAGGTGCTTCAGGAAGCGTGGGGTGACATTTCTACAGATTACCTCAACAAATTAACAGCTAGAATGCCAAAGGTCTGCAATGCTGGAATTGCTGCAAATGGAGCATTCTTTGACGAAAGCAAAGTTTGAAGAACAAAATTAATATTTCAAATAAAAATCATTATTTCTAACCTCTAATATATTTTCTATTCATTTTGCAACTCATTTGATAAATAAAAGTGTGAGTTTTCATGGAAAACACGAAATTGTCTGGGTGACCACAAACTTTTGAACGGTAGTGTGTATATATATATTTTTTTTATCTCCCTACTATCAGTTTTGACCTTATCCATATCAGTCAGGCTTTAGGGACAACTGAAGAAGGAAAACTTTCATTAAGCTGGCTTTTCTTTATTTTGTATCTTCTCCTAAGCTACCATGTTAAATCATGTTGTTTGGCAGGTAATGGGATGCTCTTCATGAATCATGCATGCACTCAACAACTAAGATATAGCATTCAGGCTAATCACAACTTCATGACAGCTGCATAAACCCACTGCTTGTTGTCAAGAGTGTGTTGAGATCTCACACTTTCAAGGCACTTATCAGTTCATGTGTCCCCAATTCAGAACCAATTGTTGCGATTCCTTTTCTCGAAATTGGATCACATTCATGGGGTAGGGTGGACAAATGCCAAAGGACAATAATAAAATGCATCATTATATAGAGATCAGTGGCTTTGTTCATTTATTCCCTCGGCTGTTTCATGTATCTGCTTGAACTGCAGGATGCTCCTCTGAGTTTAATTTTCTGTGGAGCAGCAACATATTTCTTTCATCACTCTATTACACTTCCACACATCTTTCTGTCTCTCCCTTCATGTGGGAACTTGGGATGAAATATTCTCTGTTCTGCTTGCCAAATTTGGAGTGTTATGATAACAGAGTCGCGGGCACCAACCATCAAAGACTGTGTGTGTTTGCTCAAAGGACTTCCTTAACACCAGCCCTGTGTCATTGTCTCAGTACCTCTAAATGCCGAGACATCTGTAAAGTCCCTTCAACTAAAGGGCTCTTTTGTAGAGATGGAAAATAAAACTACCAAAGGTAATCTCTTGCTACAGTGATGATATTGTGTGTGTGTGTGTGTGTGTGTGTGTGTGTGTGTGTGTGTGTGTGTGTGTGTGTGTGTGTGTGTGTGTGTGTGTGTGTGTGTGTGTGTGTGAAGCTCCAAAGTGCTGTTTAAAGACCTTCATGTAATTTACTCTGTTGAATACAAACTGAGGACCTTATTTTGTGTGGCTTCTCATAACAGTTGAGTCAAAAATATAGTACTCACCCAGAGCAAGTAGGAAGTAGTGAGTCCTCTGTTCAAACGCTGGCTTGTTTTCATGATTTGTCCTTAAAGCCTTTTGCCAGCTGGTAGCAGAGCTCAGAGTCGACAGGTGATGTTGCACAGTAGAGGAATCACCTGTAGTGTTCCAAAATTAGCTTCGCTGGCAACTTACCATCATATCCACACATTGGCAGTCACCGAGATTACTCATTTGACTGAATTCGACAGATGTGCTGGATTTGTTTCTTTGTTTGAAGTGTACATACAAAGATGTCCAGCATGGTCCTAGCAATACCAGTTTTTAACCACGATTTTAATATTTAAAAGCGTTTTGTTTATTTGACTGAAGACATTTGTTGTCGTTAATCAGTTACTGGTTTGAAGATGGCAAGGCTCAGCTAGGAAAAGGTGATCTGCTCCAATCAGAGTATGAATCGATGTGATGACAGTCATGGGGTCTTTGCTTACCTGGGTTTTTGAGTGTTGAACTCCTAATAAATATCTAACAAATCTATTCAGACCTTTAAGTTAGACTTTTACTTTTATTGTAATGTGTAGTCGTTGTGTTGTGTGAATGAAATAATTCAGTTTTAAAATAAGATTTTCGGTGCTTAGATCAGGAGCAACTCCAGTATCCCTGTCTTTCTGCCGAGGTTTTCTACATTCAGTCTTGACACGCCCAGAAAGGCTTTTTTTTTGTCCGCTGCTGTACAGCTCCACAGAACGAGGTTTGGTTTTTGTTCCTTGTTAAACAGCATCTTTTCAAGGTAAATAAGAGCAATACACACTCTTTCCTCCTTAATTTTCTCAGCTTAAACCATCACAAGCCAGCCACTCTCCCCCATCTACACCTCCATTGCACTGTTTCCTTATCACCCTTTGTCTTCTTTTTCTGGGACTCTAAGTTGTTTTAGCAGCGGCTCCCCTCTAGTTGCCGTTTGTTATCATTTGTATGAATTACCATTGATGCGCTTGAGTGGCGAGCAGGCATTGGCATGGGAATGGAGAAGACAGGGCCTTGAGTGAGGCAAATGCCCTCATCCATCATCCCAATATAGAGCCCTCAGTGGAGCGCAGCCATTGTCTGCAGCAGGCAAACACCCAGGAATAGCAGATGGAGGAAGAGAGAGAGAGAGGGAGGACCGAGCTGAGCTGATTTGTTTTCTGGGCTTTGTTTATCTGAATGTGTGTTTTTGAAATTGATTAAAACTCTACCACCTGTGGTTTTTTATTGTTGGAAGACGTTAACCGCAGATAATGTGTTGCCGTGCCGATCAGCAGACCATTGAGATCCACTACGTCTGTGCTTCGTGGAACCAAAATCCTTATTTTTACAGTAAAAAGTTAATTTTTTGGAAGAAAAAAGTTAAACTGTTTTCAGTTTATTCTCATGCATCACAAGTGTCACACATAAATTTAACAAATTCTTAATCTGTTTTTAGGTGGCATACCTGAGACTCTGAGGCGAAAGCTCAGAAACCATGAGGTCATGACTCTACTCGTCACTCTCGGTGGAGAATTCAAGTGGCAGCTTAAAGTGGAACCTCATGTACATATGTTTGTATATGTCAAGGTGATATCCTGCACAGATTTCCAGTAATGAATAAGAATGGAGATAACAGAAGAAGAAAATGCAGCCAGCGTGGAATAGCTTGTCTGGCGTTGTCTAGCTGTGGTTCCTGGTTGCTTCTGTTCACATGTTCAGCAATGCATCATCACCTGCCAGCAGATTCATGTTGACACAGGTTGTTGCCAGGCTGCTTTATGTTAACAGACCTCCAGTAAACGCAAAAGTTGAAAGGAGAGTGTCATCATCAAACTTTTTTTTTTTTAATAGATAGATGCATGTCTTAGTAATTGTTTCATAATTTTGGATCCAAATGTGTCATTATCCTTGTATAAGTGTAATGACTAATGCCTGTATTTGTACAGTTCAAACAGTTTGTCCATTTCAAAACTCTTGCTTTGTATATTTCTTACCATGGGCAACTAAAACATAATAAACTGTTGTATTTTGAAACTATCGCCTCTTTCATTCTTTTTTACTCTCTACTGGAGAGCACTGCTTGTTGATATGTGGGACATTGTTCTTGACTTGGCTCTTGATGAAAGCTTATTATAGAGGCACTTCAGCCCCGGGGTACAGCAGTGCATCCTCCACTCCAGTGTAATTACAGCTTGTGGAGCTAGGTGATTTTTGTCTCATTGTGGGTTTATTTGGGAGAGCATGTCAATGATTGATGGTATTTATGTAACGTGCGTGGTAGCATGGATCGTTGTGAAATGGTATGGTTAAACTCTGAAAATGGACCTTTTAATTTGAAATGTTATTCACTCGTCAATTTCAAGACTTCATCCTGATTCGAGACGGGCAAGGAGTTCTTACAGTCTGCAGTGTTAATTTGGGGATTGGAAAATATTTATTCATCATTTTATCAGTCCATTTTGATACTTCACTCTAAAATATCTTGGATGTTCTGCCATTAAATTTTATTCGTGTTCCCCAGATGATGAAACATAATGACGTTGACATTTCTGGTTTAGGGAAATAATGTTTGTTAAAGGCTGCAAAAAACTGTGTCTTTCCATTAACTACCATTGTAATCATATTTATCCAAGTGAGCCACACAATAGATGTAATAGAGAAAGGCTCTGCTTTAAGGCTGGATGTGAGTGGGGTTTTGAAGAAGGTTTTCTGAATTGGGGTTTCACTTTACACTCTTTATACCTGCTTCACATTAGCATATTAACATAATTGTGAGCATGAGTGTTGTGTTAGCATTAAATCAAAGCGCGGCTGCATGTAACCTCATAGATTTAAGACACTAAGTCTTGATACAGTGAGATCTATATACAAAAATAACAGTTTAATATTTTTACATAAATGCTGTGTGGATCAGATGAGAAAGGTGTAACATGTCAAATCTATCAACCATCAAAGCTGCCGGCAGAGCTCAGTCAGTTGAGTAAACCAAAATCCATGACTGATCACTGGAGCTCATGATGCTCTCACCTCTATTCATGCCTGCCGAACATGGCATCAGTGTCCATAGTTAATCTGACCAGCAAGGCAGCATAACAGTGGACTGTGTCTATTTTTACAAGCTCTTAGTAAGGCCAAGGCAATTTTTTTGGAGTACATGCCTGGATCTGCTGAATGCTGATGCTGCAAGTGACAATTACTTTTAAAAATACAAAGAAGTATTGTGCCTGCTGAGGCGGCAAAGCAGAGAGTGAATTGGCTAATTAAATACGTCTAACACTGAACCGTCAAGGGGTTCTCATTTCCTTTCTGCCCTTTCTCCACAAGTGCAAATGAAGTAGGCTCTAAATAACCCATTTGTTTCAAGACCGCTGAGCAGAAGGAGCTTCTCCACATTACTGGCTGCCGCTGCTGTTTTGAACACACCGACAGACACAGTCACCCAGTAGCCTTGAGGAGCTATATGCATTCTTTGTCTTTCTCCCCTTGATGATAGACAATGGAAGTGTCAAATTAAAAGTTTTTTGGCCAGAACACCCCGGTCTGTTGACACTGTGAAGCTCATTAGAATTTTCAGACTCGTATCTCATGAAAAATATCAGTCTGAACAAAGGTCTTCTTCATCTTGAGCTTTAGTAATTACTAGTCCATGGTGGAGGACAGATTTTGCCTGCTCGTGTGTTGCTAGCGTGCAGTAAATTCTGTATAAGGACTATGAATGTCTGCAAAAAAAATTTCATTGGAATCCATGAAATTGCCTATTCTTTGAGATATTTGGTAATGGAGAAATGCCGTTACTGTGGATACAAATCTCACAATAAAAAAATCTAACCTGCTACTGTCATCAATCATCTTGGATATCTTGCTTTCTCCTGACAGCAAATATATGTTATTGTGTTACTATATGTTGTATTCGGCATGGTTTCAAAGAATGCTGTACGCAGACACCAGTACTCAGACTGGTCGTAAACTGTGAAACTTAAAGCATCTCTCAACACAGAACTCCCTATTTTCTCTATGTCTTTCGTCCTATTCAAGATAAATGTCCCTTAAAACCACCCGTGACGTAACACATTTAGTGATCAAGTGTACGAATGCCACAGTATGAATTTCAAATTGGATTTTCCAGGCCTATAACTTCACTAATGTGTTTGATATTATTTTCATATTAAGCGAGACAGTGATGTGTGAGATTACAACGTGGCCACTGTAGAAAGAATAAGATCCTTTTGGGAGAGGTCAAGCCATAAAGCTTGTCTCATCTCTGAGAGGAAATGAGGCATTAGATTGAGTTGCCATTTTAGTCACCCAATCCTAATGGGTCATCTATCCTGAGAGTCTTGGGAGTTCTGCGAGAGAGGGATCACAGAATCTTTGCTCTTTTAACTGAGTCACTCTGAATGTGAAAAATAAACACAAAAACATCATGATAAACATGGTACTATCCGTAGTTTTCATAGGATTGCAAAGGAGTCATAGGAGTACTGCTTTAAGTCCCAACTCTTCCCTTTGTTCCCACAACAGATATACCATGGTATATATCATGGTGCCCAGAGGACAAATACTTGCAAATACTTGTGAAACTTTTCACTGTCCTGTCCAATATCTCAACCTAAATGAAGGGGATTGGCACAAAATTAAATTAGGATATTTACTGCTCCCAGAAGATAAGACCTGATATTTTGTGCGACACTTTGGATTCTGACCATTATTATCAGCTGCAGCTCTACTTTGGTGAATCTTAGCAACACGTTATGATGTCAGCGTGTTAGCTGTGAGCTAGTTAGTATGCTGGTGTTGGCATTATGCTCAAAAGGCTGCACTAGCCATGCACTAGCATGGCTCTAGACTCTGTCATGTTTCACTGTTTTCTCAGTTCCAAAGTCATGCTTTCTCCCCCTCTAGCTTCCCTCACTTCCCTCCTTTAACTCTAGCAACTACCCAAGCCCTTACACCCTACACCTCAGTCCTTCTGAACTCTCCCATATTGGCATTCTAACAAGGCCATGGGGCATATCAGTGGGGCCTTCAGGGGCTCATTAGTTTGTCCATTGGTCCCAGCAAATCTCAGTGGCAAACTCAGAGCAAACCCATGTCAAGCCTTCGAGCAGGTACAGACCACGGAGTCAATCTTCTCCCAGGGTAAAATGACAGAGCTGTCTTAGAGAGCACAAGGCAAAAAGAAAAAATCTCAAAAGAGACATTCAGAAAGCATTTTCAGAGTTTATAATGCTTGTGACAGCGCAATGTCAGACAGGAAACTGCTTACTGTCATCAAGTGACGAGTCCAATGTGAAAATACAGTATGTGGGAATGAAACTTGTCAAATATGTCCACAGTATTTCTGTTGTTTAGGTTGTAGAATAAACATCCGCTTCTGATTTTCACTCGTGATGCAAAACCTCATTTCTATGTCGTTGGTAGTGAGGCAGACAGAGACAGACTGAGTAGAAAGCTCTGGTCTGACAGGTACGAGACATTCTGAGCTGACAGCTGACAGAGGAGATGGAAGCCCTGCTGGAAACGGGGTGACAGGATGCGGTTTCTGCCGCTGCTGCAGTTTGATATCTCCTCCAGCCCGCGGTAAAACGTATCGACTGCTACTTCTGAGTCTGGAGACAGATAAGCTTTTGCCCTGCTGTCAGTGGGGCAAAATTCTTATCAAACTGATTATCAGATAGGCTTGCCTTGTATTATTTACAAGAAAAGAAGCAGTTAAGTTTCTTGTTGCTGCTAATCCACACTCGGGGAAATAAATCGTTTGTGGGTTTGCCTTCTGTAAGACCGTGATTCAAGTTGAAGTTGAGCAAAAGATTTAATGATGAAGAAATTAAATATGACCTATGAAGAGGTAATGTAACACACCGCATTTGACAGATTACAGTTTGCTTAGATTACAGTCAGATCTAACTAAAGTTATTATTAACTATTTAGCAAAGACTGATCATTCAGTCGTCTCCCATGAATGAGATGACAGCAGTGCACGTCTGGTACTGCTGTAGGACAGGGAGGATCTAAATGAGGGATGGGATCGAATTGGGAACAGGATGAGATGGAGCTGAGGGACGCTAACAAGGGGGCAATCTGTCAGCACTCATGGCTAAGACAAATGGTCCAATCTACAGAGATTCATGTCTTCTCTGCTCATCCCATGGGTGAAGCTCTTGGTGTTGCTGTTGCCGTTCTTGTAGTAATATCAGATATCAGATTCTTCCTTGTGTTGTGGTGGATGTGAAATAGCCTAGATCTTGACAAAGGTACATTATAAGAAATCTCTACCCAGGTATTTAGGAACAAAACATCTACATTAACCTGAGCAATGTGTTCAAAATGCACAGATTGCAACAAGACTCCAGGTTTGTTCGGACAAAGGGATGTTGAGTTGGTTTTCCTTAAGAAGCTGAGTAAGCTAGAAAGGGACAAACCAAACATGTGTTTTGGAGTGTGCTTGTTTGTGTCACAAACCCTGTTCTTTCTGTTATTTTACTCCGGTCTTTTCTATTTTTCCCCAGAGTCCTGTACATTTATGAAGCAGATTCATCACATCCTGGGGTGTCTCTATGTCTCTGTTCGGGCTGCTACTTGTCAATATTGCACCCACTCATGTTTTCTGTTAACATTGAAATTATTGCTGCTTCTAAAAGTGGCCTTGCATTCTGTCTGAACACATGGTAAGAGTCTACTGTTAGGTACAGCAGTGCAATGAGGTAAATGTTAACTACTCCCCTTTGCTGTAATGTTCCCATTGACAATGCTAACATGCAAACCTAATTTAGCATTTCAGCATGTTGGCCTGTTAATATTTGGGAATAAACACACAAAGTGTAGCTGACTCCGAAGTGAATGTCATTAGTTTTCCATAGATTTGGTCATTAATTGAATTGATTTTTTTCTACCTGGTATTGGTTCTAGGAACAGCAAATCTATTACAGTTACCTTAAAGGTGAGACGCATAGCAATCCAGTCAATAGTTGTCTGACAAAGCTCATCGAGGATCATTTAAATCAGGAGGCACCTTCCTCTGAGGAGTACAAATGTCTTTGCCAAATTATCCTTTGGGGAACATGAATATCTGTTAAAAACAATTGCAGTTTCAGTTGTATAAATGGTCAGTCTGACTCAGAGTGGTGGACTGACAGCCAGGCTGCTTGTGTGGTAGATAAACCTTAATGGCATAGACATTTTTTCCACAAATGTGAAAACCAGTAGATAAAATTGGAGTGTCCATCTTTCTAGCATTTATAGAACATAAAGACACTGTATCTAGGGAGAGAAATGAGAAGAGGGCACAAAATTGGTCAGCACATTTCTCTACTGTCCTCCCCCTCGCTTTCTCCAGGAGTTTCAGCTGATTGCAGCCTCCAGATAAAGAGGCCTTCTGTTAGTGGAGCAGACCTGACCTCCAGAACCCTGCAGCAACACATCCTTCACATGATAAACCAAGGAAAAGTAGAAACCTGGGACCAAAGTGAATAATAGGCAGAGACACATTCCCACTGGCCAACCAGGACGGTGTCCACAGTTTCTGTGTGCCAGTTTGTGTGTTACCCATTGCGTCTTGCCAAAGAGATCCTTTTGTCAGTTCCAATATATTTCTATGGATCTATCTTTAGATGGGATTCATTGTGATGAGACGGCGTCCAGTTTTCTGAATGGTTCCAGGCCTGTGCACATTATGAGTCTCTGAGGCATTAATGTTTTGAGGTGTGAGAGTCCCATTTCCCGCAGTCGCTTCCAAATTATAGTTCCCTCTGCACGTTGGTCTCCCAGGCAGCTCGCTCTGTTCAAAAGAAGCCTTTATTCAGTGGAGGGTTTGTTGCTGAGACAAAAAAAGACCCCCGCTATCCCACAGAGGCGACAGGTGGAGGGGGAGGGGGAGGGTGTTTAGACAAGCCAAGAGCATCATCTCATCAACTTTCTTGTCAAAGTGACCCTTTATTCCTGCAGTAGCTTACCTCCTGCAGCTTGAGAATATAATTGACCCTTACATTTTCTTAAAATTTATTCTGTCTTCTTTCAGTATTACCTCAATGCTGGGCTGGCTAGGGAAGTCTCCATGATGTTACAAACATCAGAAAAATCCAACTCAAACTAATGAAATACCAGCATTTAACCTGGTCTAGGGGAAAAAAAGAATTAAGAATAACTGACGATGTTGTAAAAGCTTTATTCACTGTTAAACAGAAAATGATCTAGCCGTCACTGAGCATAATGTCGTATAACATTTCTCTGAGTTATTTCTCAGCTCTTCGCTTCTTGTTTCGCCTCCTCAATCAAGAGAAATAAACTATTCCTGTCAAATTTTGTGGACGGTGCAGGTCTATTGTTTTTGTGGACTTTCACAAAAAGTCTAACAAGTCGTGATATTGAAACGTTAGAACTTGGAACGCAATATTTGACGTGCTTGTGTCCACTGCCTCTCTTCTGTAACAGAGCCTGTCCTCGTGTTGCCTCTGGCTCTGGCATTGTATTGACTTTAATGGCTTCTGTAACAAAGTTAAGAAATGATTCACTCCAATTTGCCAAAGGCTACTTTTGTTGTACTGTGCTGCACTACGCTGTGCTGTACATGGAGACTGAATCACGCTCACGATATGAAAAGTATTTAATGTAATTTTTGCAGAGGAAAGACTGGTTGGCGGGGGTGACACACACGCACAGTTTTTTTCCTTGCTTTAATTGCTGTACACGTCATTATCTGCAGGACAAAGACATTTTCACCAGTGACATCTTTATAATTACCATCCTGTGGTATTTGCATATCTTTGCATGAAATTATCATTTTAACACAATGACAAAAATAATATACTCATAAAAAAAGGTCTTTGCCTCACCCACTAAGACTTACGTGAAGTAGAAACAGAGAATCATTTCATATGGAGATTTGACTCTGATGACCAAGATTAACATGCAATATTTAAAAAAACATCTAATCTTGTTCAGTCCAAAAGAGGCACTCCCACAATTCAATCATTTTACTCAATGTGGAGAGTACTGTTCAACCTATGAAAACAGTTTAGAATGTCTCTGTTTTATAAAGTTACCCAGATGATGTCAGCAGGGTTGTTATGGTACCACTGAGGATAACTGAAAAATACAGTGTACTGTATGCCCCTAGACTAGAGAAAGTAAGAAAATAGCAAAATAAGGAAAGGGCGAAGACCTGCCAGAGCATCGGTGATGTGTTTCAATGATGGAGAGACCACCAAGCGTTAAAGGGATGAAAAGGGATGAAGAGGTAGTGGTTCGGCTTGGCAATGTGCGCATGTGCATGAATGTGGGGGGTGGAGCTACTGAAAGAGCAGGGAAGGGACGGGTGTGTTTGTTTTGGTTTGGTCATTCCCCAGAATCGCTTACCACACCTTTAAGACCCCATCTATTAATTTTACTTGGTTCGGCTTTGGAAGCTTAAGCCAGTTTTACAAACTGCCGGTGTGACATTGAAGACAATGACATTTAAACCAAACGTAAAATGTTACCAAACAGCACATCTACATCAGAGATTTAACGTGAATAGCAGGTTAGCAAAGCATCAGCAACCCCTTCATGTCTCCACATATACGATGCAGTACTGAGTATAAGATACCCACATTTGTGCTCAGAGCCCAATAGACTATCACTCTTGTTATGTGCATGAAATGGAGGAAAAATGCTTCAGGTCACATTTACACTGGTGGAAACTCAATTGAAACAACTGGACTGAACAAAATAGAAGTGTATCTGTTCTATCAGACGCACGTGAGACAGGTGACTGGGAAACATGTGGGAAATTCCGCCTGTGTTGACGCACAGCTCAACAATGACTAAAGATTTTCGACTTGTCCAAACTTAACCGTGAATATGGCTCTAAGTAACTTCTAAACTAAAGGGGTTGGCTGCTGCTGCCTGACTGGTCTTGTTTTACCAGTCCCCTATGTTAGCTAAGTTTAGACAGGCATTGTTGTGTAAGTGACATTACTGATCTTTCTTCTTCTTAGTACTTCTTTATTTAGTATCTACTTTAAAATAACAACCACCCCATTATTGTCACTTATTGCGTGTTCACAATTCACAATATTGTTTCGCATAATCATTTCATTGTAGAAACGTAGCAAACAATCAGCTGTTTTCAGAGTTTAATTCCACAAAGCATTTCAGTAGAAACCAAGTGTATAGTGCAGCTTCTGTGTGTGAGCCTTACAGCTCTCTGTTGTTTTCATACCACTAAATGATGCCTCTCAGGCCTGTCAGCGTCTCAAGCAGGGGATGTTATTACAGCAGCCTCTCTGCTTTGATCTCCCTCTGTCTCTGCTTGTTATCCAATAGCTTCTTTAGGACTTGAGCAGATCCATCATTGTAGTACAAAGTTGCTGTAGGAGTGCGCTGCAGGCCCTGAAGACCCAGCTTGTGTTCGCCGATGTTATTGTGTGTCGCGGGGTTGCAGCGCTTATAGGATGCACCTCATCGACGCTTGTTGTGAAAGCGCAGTTATTACTGAGGGATGGTGACTAACTGGCCAGTTGAGACGACGATGTGATTACAGTGCATGTGCATGCACAGCCGATAAGTTGTAATTAACATTTTACATTGCTCTTTTTAATATCAGTGTACCACAGTATTATTGCCTGCAACCCTGCCAACCTTGTTTAGGCTCACTGCTGATGAGAGAGGGATGTTTGAAAACTCTGCTAATGGGCACAACGAGGAGGAAGCTTTTCATTTTTCTACAGCAGCTGTCTACTTGACTTTGTACACCCTCTCACACGTACTGATACACACCTTCCGATAGTATCTTCCTCACTAATTAAAGCTGGAGCATACCTGATGTCTGTGAAGGTAAATTAACTCACAATCTGCAGTACTTCATTTTCTAAAAGATTTGTGATGAAGCATATTTCAAAGGAACCAAACAGTTTTGAAACACATGCTTGAATGCGCATACTCACACACATACAAACACAGACACAAACATTTATTACACACAGCACATTGCATATATTAGGTCGGGTTGTTTATTCCGACATCAATCGTGGATATGCAGTAGCCTAAGAGTTTTTAACCAAATTATCTTGAGACTTAACAAGTGAAGAATCTTGTTATTTAGAGGTTGGGACACAAACAATATGACGGAAGTGAACTATAAAGTTCTTGCATGGATCTTTGCTGCATGTCATATCACTCTCTACCTTACTCTCTATGTTAATAAAATAAAAAACAATGTGAAATGGATTGCTTAAAGCTGTTTAATTATAACATGTATTATATAATTGGATCATACTGACCCATTCAAATTACAGTACCATTTTAATGTTTTTGTTGGTCATGGAGGAGCTTTATATATTATTGGGTATTCTTCTACAGCAGTAGGTCATGTCATATCATAAAGGTTGACTCGCTGTTGTATGTAAAATCTTAATATGAAAAGACAATTTTCAGTTCAATATTAAATTACCTATTAATAGAAATAAGATAAAAAGTTAGTGTGAAAAAGTAAGGGAAATTGAAACATAAATATGAAAATATAAACTTGCTATCATAAATACAGAGTTTTGTAGTTCTGTGGTTTGTAGCTCAAACTTCCCTTTTTTAAAGCCTGATTTTCTTTTGTAACATTTTTACCAATTACACTTCTATTTTTTGATGCCACTTGTTATTCCACAATGTCACATTTTATTGTGACACATTTTATTTCCTAATGTCACTTTTCATGACCGTGGTGTAATGAACTGCCCCTCAATCACATTTACTAACATTAACATTAGCCGTCAATTCAGTTACCTCGGACACGAGGTAGCTAGCATATGAAGCCATGCTCATCCAAGGCTTAAAGGCAACACAAGCTTACACACATTTTTATTGTTTAGAATTATGTGTCAATGACAGTTTTGTATCTCAAGATTCTGAGAAAAGTGATCTTGAGTCACTTCAGTAACCAAGCATTGCATTACAGTACATTCACTGCATGCAAATGCAATGTGACATACGTCGTAGCAGCGAACTGAAAAAGACCTGGCTGGAATTGAGTATAATCGTATTTAATGCAGCTGGTTTGCCTCATTTCTTTAATCTGCTTGTTCTCCATCCAATCAAAGAGATATTTGTGGAGGAACAATGCCCTACAGATATTATCCCACCCCCTTCTCTACTTTGTAATCCAGATTTTATTGAATTACCAGGATTCGTGTGAAATAAATGATTCTTTGACAAAGGGCGTCTCTGAGGGCTGACAAAAATAGAAAATGAGAAAAAGATAAAAGGGAACGTATCAAGAGAAATTGTACATTTGGTGTCAGTTTATCCATTATGAAGACTAAAAATGCAATGACTTTACGAACATACCTTTGGTTTCCAATCATGGAACCCTAACTCAGGGCCGGTTGTCTGATCAGGTTTTCTGTTCATGTTTATCCCCACATTGTTCAAAGGATTTGCGAGAGAGCATGATCTATTAATCCTTCTTGAGCTGAACTTTTTTCTACTTCAGTGAGTTGCAAGAATTTGGTTTTACCAGGAGAAATTGGATTTTCAAATCAACAGCCAAGTAGTGACGATAAACCAATAAGAAAAGAAATGATGTAATATGTGAGCCTGTATGTAGAGTGGGCAGCACACCACAAAAGCTAATTGAGTTTTTATCCTTCTCATCTTGGATTGGCTCATGCACTGCAACCGGAGAGATCCTAATTGCCCAAAGCGTTGGCTTGTGGATGGTAATATAGGTATCATGAAGAACTATCCGATATCTACTTATGAAGATCATGTTACACAGCACTCTCAGAATATTGCATTTCATCTGTCGAGGGGCTGTCTGAGCCTGTGTCTGAAACCTATTTCATTATTCTCCAGCGCTGCTGCCAGACTGCTTTGCTGGCATGGAGTCTCGTCTCATTTCATACGGAGAATAGAAAATGACAAGACGGAGCGCAAAGGGGCAGAACGACGTACTTGACAACTGGGGGCCGAGATTGTAACTGGAGAAAAGTGAATGTAAGTATTTCCACGTTCACTGGGGCTCCCAGGAGAAAGGGCTCCATTTTAAGGTCTTGGTTGTTATACACACATGGAAGGCTAACAAAGTATGGATTACTGAAACTGACACGATGCAGGAAAAAGTTATCAGAAAAATCCAAACTAAAGCAGAACACAATAATAAATAATACTGTTCATTAAATGATTAACATTAGGGGTCAAAATAAACATAAAATCAGTAAACAATTCAAAAAGCTTTTATTTCTTATGTTAAATTAGCTATTATTGTGGCTCATTCCATTCCATTCAACTCAGTATTTTTCCAATTTTTGAAGACCTACTCATTTAATTTCCAGGATATTTCCCATTTTCTTCCCCAGATTTCCAGCATTTTCTTATTTGTGTTTGCTAATGAGATGTGTCCCCATAAATCATTAAACCTAGGTTAGGGTAAGGTCTGTTTGCTGTTAGGAAAGTGTAAGATTTAGCATTAGAATGAAAATAATCAATGTAATGCCGTGTGTGTGTGTGTGTGTGTGTGTTTGACTACAGCAGTAGTATCTATCAGAGGCTAACGCTCTTTGTGAATTTATTTCTAAAAGCAATGCAGCTGCTGTTCTACATTCACTGTACTGCAAACTGCTGTATAGCATCACTGACACTCACTGTTCATTTGGTCCTCAACATTTATAATGTTAGATAATGCTCATTTGAATACCATATACGTTATTGTTATTGTTTGCTTGCATGCTAAATCGCTTGAGCTACTGTTGAATAGTCTATACAATGGGTTGTACTGCAGAATGTGGTTCACAGTATCACGATATTCATTATCATGATATTTGCTTCGGGAAAAAGGAAAATTGATAAAAGAATAAATGTGCGCCAAGTCTAAAGAATGAGTGAAAATAAATAAATGAAAAACAAAGGTGTAATAATAAGTAAAATTGTCATTGATTGATTTTACCAACTAAACAGATAAAGAAACAGAAAATGTGCTCCACTTATAGCCTTGTATTCCTCTTCACACACCCTTAATGATTTAAAAAATATATATAACTGAAGACATTTATTCTATTAGATACATTTTATCAGATGGGAACCCCATAACAAGTAATCCAGAGTAAATATAGCTGTAACTTCGTCGAAAAGAGAGGAAGAAAATGTAGTTCTGTATTTGTATCTTTATTTCTACACATGGACGTAACAGACCAGGGAGATGCAGGTCATCCAACATGGAGGATCTGTGATAAATTGGATCATTTTAGGCAACATAAATTCCTACTTCCTCTCTAAGCGCTGCACCCTGAGGAGATGAACCATGGTCCACTTTTACACCTCTTGTACCATCAGATTAATAACAGGATGTTGGGTTTCATATTCCGTGCGGACCTTGTAACAAGGCCTGCTGAGCATTCTCACTCAGAGGGGAAAAAAACGATGTGTTTGAAAAGAGGAGTTTTACACCCTATGACCTTGTAAAGCAGCAGTTGCGTGATCGAGCCTCCCCTGGCCATCTCTGCTCCCAGTGCCTTGCTGCTGCGCTGCTGAGGTCATTACTCACCATGACACCCTCCGTTGATCTACATCATATTACCAAGTGTTTAATATTGTTCCCTGCTGACTGATGGTCACACAAAACATCCACCAAGAGGACCACCAGGCTGTATTAAATGCAATGTCAACATTGTTAAAGTACCTCCCTCTGAAAATCAGCAGACTCACTGCTGTGCTGTGCTCTCCTTCTTCTGGGAAACTTTTCATTTTGCTTCGCAGCTTTGGTTTGACATTGTGCGTGATTAGTTATTGATCATCGTCTCTGAGGTACATTGAGAAAATGCACACAGTGCACAGTCAAAATCTTTTTAGAATTTACCTCCTGAGGTGTAAGAACTCGCTGTGATAAATAAAAAAAAGAAATACTGGACTTCCGTATATCATTACTGTCTTCCACTTCTGTTGTCTTTTATTTTTCTTACACTCTGCACAACAACATTTAAAAAGACAGAGCACAACCATGTTGGTTTTTCTTACAGGCCTGAGGTTACTGTATTTCTCTGTGACTCACTAAATTAGGTCCATTTCTCTCTTTTAGGTGAACCTCAGATTGTATAATCACTCTAGGAACCCTTTATTTCAACATGGGGGGGTAAAACTTGCTCTTGATAGTGGCTCTTTATTAATTGCTTAGAGAATAAATGTACACACACATGCAGGCACACACACACACCTTAAGTGGTGTTTAGGAGTGTGTTCTTTGTGTCCTCATGGAAATATTCATGTAAGTAGGAAGTGCCTGTTGCAGAAGAGGGGCGCATTTACCAAAAGAGAAACTACAACAGTGTCCCGTTATTTACATGCTTTTCTTTACCACATAGGCCAAGTTTTATTTTTAGCACATCAGCCCCTGTTGTCTTCCTTAAAGGGAGAGGATTAAGAGAGTAACATAAACACTGACGTTAAAGATACAGTTTTACATTTTAGGGGATAAGCTAAATGGCTATCTTGACAGTTTGATGAGAAGATTAGTAGCACAAGTCCGTCTGTAAATATAAAGCTACAGCTTGGAGACAGTTACCTTGGCTGTGCATAAAGACTGAAAACAGAGGGAAACAGCTTTCCCTGGCTACCATAACCTTTAGAGCTCACTATTTACACATTCTATCTCTATAATTCATACAAAAACCAAAGTGCAAACATAGCCAAAGTTGCAGTTTTATGGGGGGGGATTGTGTGCTTGACTATTTCTGAGCCAGGCACAGTGCCCTCCTTCAGTCCTGTCATTACTGTACAATCACCAGTTCATCATTTAATCCCATCCTGTTCAGAGTGTGTCACACCCATCCTGAAAGCACAACAGCCCATTCTATGTGTTGTAGTTTACAGTGCTCCAAGGGCTTACTATTACTAATTTTCTGAGTTTGTATCAAGTCTTGTCCTTAGAACAGATAAAGTAAGATCAAGTTATAGGTGCTTTTAATATGCATGTGGGCATTTATAATTATTAAAGTGCTTGTTTAACCACACTCTTTACCTCGTTTTAACATCTGGCATCAAAATTGAACATTTAATAGTCTGTCCCATTCTATCAGACCATGATTTATTAACCTTTAATGTCCTGTTGTCGGTCTACATGCCTTTAATTAAAAACTTGATTTATAGATGTCTATCTGACAGTGCTGTAGATACATTTAAGGAAGTAATTCCATTGACATTTCACTCTCCCTGAGGTTTCTATGTTTTTTTTTTCTTGTGGAGGGTTAAGGGAGAGGATATTGTGATTTGTGGATATGGGCTTTATAAATTGATCGATTGATTGATTGACCAGTCACTCTGGGGATAGGTATCGATCTTCCCACCTAACAGTCAAACCTTTCTTTAAAGGATTTAACCAATCAGTCAAAGTCATTTCCGAGAAAGTAAAAAAGTTGACAAAACAATTCACTCTTTATTAGCTATTATAAAGCGTTTGATTGTATCAGCAGATGAAGTTGGACAAGTTTTCGTGGAAGCACAAATGCTTTTAGGATTCCTGAATTTAATTAGCCTGATAAGCTTAATGTGTGATATGGTAAATGGTTTGTATTTATATAGAGCTTTTCTAGTCTTGATGACCACTCAAAGCGCTCCACAGCGCAGTTTGCCATTCACCCATTCACACACACACACGCCCCCGTCGTTGGCTGTTTGAAAGCACCCAGGATGTACTAAACAGTACCTGTGGTGAGACTGTTGCTCAAGGTCAAGAATTAATTTTGAGCCTCTGCTTTTATTATTATTATTATTACGATTATTATTATTGTTATTATGATTATTGTTGTTGTTATTGTTATTATTATTTGTTGTTTATATTATTATTTCAATAATATTCATCTTTACTTGTATAACCCTTTTCTTAACAAAGCAACAGCAATACCATGCTGATTAAATCACATAGTAAATTAAATCAAATAATATACATTTTAAATTTAACCCATTAACATAGTGAAAGTGCTCAGAAAAAAAACGAATTTGAATTTAGTCCAATTCGGTGACAATAAGGGAAATTCCATCTGCCCGTGAAGATCATGTGACAGGACCAGAAGTTCAGAATCGCTCACTGAGGCGACCTTGTGGTCTCCAGAATATCCTCTGAACTGTGATTTCCTGGGTCAAGATTGGCCTCAGAGCCTCAAGTCAAATAACACTAAATCTACAATATGTTTGCAAGGATTTAAAAACAGGGGTTTAATAAAACAGCAAACAGAAAATTCATCACCATGTCTTTTTTTATCTTCACACTTCACACAACAAACTGCATTTAACGTTTCTCAGTAAAGACATTAGAGGAAAGAGGGATTTGAAACATGTTGAATATGAGAATAGAAAAAGAGGTAGAAAAAAAGCACAAATGCATTTTGATCATAAATAAAGTCTGAATAGTAATAATAAAAAATTATAAAATATAGGTTGGTACACTTCAGATATGTGCATATCATGTGGTAGCAAAGGGAGCCGGTGTGGCCAACTGAGTGACGGCAGGGGGTAGGAGATGTGTGTTGTGGGGTGGGAATGGTGTTCTTTTTGGTTTGTGTGTGTAAATTGTGAAATTCAATAAAAAGAACTTTGAAAGAAAGAAAATATATGTTGGTTTAACACCGTTTTTTTCCCCACATTGTGTTACACTTAGGTCAGTATCAGATCTAGGATTTTTTCATAAAAGGGGGCCATAAAGGGGCCCCAATTTACACAGAGGGAACATCCATGCACAATTCCTGATTCAGTTAGGTGCACATTTAATTTACACATTGATGTTAGCACTATAGCTTTGAGAAAAGCCACATATATATACACAATATAGTTTTAAAATTGTCCCTTGTTCTCGCACATTGCTTAGAAAAAAATGATTATATTACATATAATAATACATTACATATTTATTGTTAGTGACCATTTTTTTAAAGAATACTTCAGAGATAAGCTGGGGCCTGTCCCCCCCCCCTGAATACAGCTACTGTGTTGAAAATACACCCATTACTTGTGGTTGATTGACGAGTTGTAGACATCCTGTCTTAGATTGAGATGGAGTATTTAAAGTGATTAAAGTAATCTGTGTTCAGGTCATATCAATAGTCTGCTTTTCAGCATGCTCACTCACAGCTGTGTGGATGTAGTTATGACCCAGTATAAACACAGAAGATACCAGAGGAGAGACATGTTTCCATGAGCTCAGGGTTGAAGGTATTTTCTGGTCCAGATCAGATTCCTAGATTATTCAATCCAAACAGAGAGTAACAGTTACTCTAATGACTTGACACTCTCTCTTCCACTCATATCATGTTGATCCAGCATCGCTGTTATCATACTGATGATTATCAGACCGCCACTGTCTTCTCATCACTACATCCGTCAAGGACGTTATGTTTTCAGGCATCCATTTGTTCGTTGACAAGAAAAAGAAAAGACAGAGTATCACGAAATTTAGTGGAAGTATGGGATATGGATCAGGAAAGAACCCATTCAATTTTGGTGTGGATCTGGTTCAGGGGGCAAATGTTAGACTATTTTAACATTGCAAGAAGAATTTCACTGATTTCTCTGGGAATAATTCCTGATTCCTGATGAAAAATCTGTCATATTTAGAGAAGTGATATATGAGTGTGTGAAATTTGAGTTTGAGACGATTGGGCGATGGCAGAGATATGAACTCTGCCGAGGTTTTACTTTACTCTTATTAACTGAGAAGACTTTTGACCAAAAACACACATTAAACAAATACGTTGAATGTATCTGAAAAAAAAGATAGTTTGCATTTTCATAGTGTCACAGTAATGTAACCACATACAACTGGATGTAGGAGCCTAAATTTGAAAATCACCAAGTGGTATAAAAGCAGTTGAATGTCTCACACTCACAGAGGAAGAAGCTTGACTCCACAAATGAGTCTCTGGTGGTTTATAAATGCTCCAGAAGGGCTATCCTTGTCTCTTGTGTGGTCGACCTTGCAATTAGTAAGTTTCAAGTCTGAGTTGACAGAAAATGTATAGACTGGCTCCTTTTGATACTGGCTCATTGATCAGATATGATATTGACTGCTGAGAAATCAAACATCCAACCATGCACACATGGATTGTCACATAGATTGTGAGCTGCAGAAGTAACACTTCAGCATCTACTTTGTGTGAATAAAGGCTGACTTTTAAGTCATGAAATGGTTGTGGGGGTGTCTGATCTCTGGAATCATAAAACTGAGACATGAATAACTACCTGAACATGTAACCAGGGTTGTTTTCATTGTGACCAAAATCATATGGATATGCTGTCAGTGATGTTTTTTAAGGATGCAATTTTCTATTTTGTGCAAATTTCTAATATACCACATGAGGTCCTGCTTTGAAGCTGCAATAAATGTAACATTTCCTCACTATGAGATGTGATCTATCTAATATCTAAGAAATCTGACACAATATCAAGAAATGTGGAGCATTAGGGATTTCTTTTTTTAGGGAAATCTTATCTTATAATTTACAATTTTTTTCAAATTATTAAATCATTCCCTTAAATCTTTCAGGAGTAAAGGTCACCCAGGAAAGGTCAGTATATTATTAACATTTTGCATCCTCAGCTTTCATTCAGTTAGTTAACATTCTGTAAAAACAAACTCGTAACCTCAGCTGACCCCTCTACAAATAAAGGACATTCTCGGTATGTATTTGGACATTTTACACGTATCCCATTGAGTTCTTTCTTCTTTTTTTTGCGTTTTACCATTTCAGCAAGTATAATCAGATATCTTCTTAGTCCTGAGCGGCATTCGCCTCCTCATCTCTCTTATCTCTGCATTTCCCCCAGTATCTGTCCCTCAAGCACATGTGGCAGATTCTGCATGACCGAGCTCGCTCAGAGAGGCCGCAGCGCTGTCAGCTCAGATTCGTCTTCGTTGCGGCGGGCGCCTGTTCATTAAGTCCAACGCGGCTCAACAGGAGGCAGGCTACCACATCACACATCATAAATCCACATTAGAGAGGAGGAGGCACCTCATGTGGAGGGGGGGGGGGGTTTGCTGTGGTGGTGACAACAAATTGTCCGGGCCATCAACACAGGACAAAAGATGACATTGCCAATGTATCGTCAGGACCAGGAGCAGTTGTGGAGTACCAGGTAGATTAAAGGAATGTCGGTCACTTTGTTAAAAATCTTTCATCACAGTTCGAGTCTACGAAGCGTGCCCCATATCACTGCCATTTACATAGTTACTTTCTAAGGGAAAGGTCAGTGGCTGGGGCAACTTGCCAGGTGTTTGTAGAGCAGCCGACCAGCGCGCTGCGGTGAATGTAATTACGGCACTCTGGCAATCTGATAACCTGCCAGTCTGTCTCTCAGCACTGGGAAAGTGCACTGGCATATTAAATGTGACTCAACAAACATGGTCGTGAGCAAGAAGCAGTGGCCATTTGTGTGCGTGTGCAGTATATAATGGGGGGCAGGTTGTGGAGGCCACTTTAGTCCATAGCAAAGAGACCACAGTTCTTGCTCTGTGCAGAAGAATCCATTCCAAAGTTCAGCTGGAGCCAGTGGTGTCTTGGTCGTAGGGTAAAGGTTTGGGAATGCAGCTTGCAGCGTCATTATCGCACAGTTCAGACACTTTAATGTGTTTGCTTTGCATCTGCAGTTGTGCATGTGTAAGACCCATTAGCTTCTAACTATTCTTTACAATCTATGTCATATCTGTCCAAGTAGCTCACTGGTTATGGAATGGCTGCAAAGGCAGGGGGTTTTGTTTCTTGAGTTTATCCTGAAGGCAGCGCTTATCCTCCGGGTGGTACGTCCTGGCACGGACCTTAAAGGTTAAAGACAGGGAACAAAAGTCTCCCAAGTGCAGTTAAGGTCATTTTACAAAAAAAGATTGTACTATGATTGGCTGCAGCTTTCCTAGATCTGGCAGAAGCTGATAAGGTTTCAGCTGTCTGTCTTTAGCCAAATAAAGTCAGCATCTTAAAATTATTTTCAATAGCAGGCTAAATCATTTTGGTCAGGAGGAAAATAACGAAGAGATGAAATTATTTATTATTAAGACTGAAATTTTACAACATAACCACATGATTCATCCAACTAGGTCGGCTGAACCCTCGTATTAAATCTGATCGAACTTCAATTACATTTTGGATGAAGAGGTGGGCTGTGGATTTTGACCCTGGTCTCTTACACTGAATGAATCTCAGAAGGGATTATAGTGAGCTGTAACTCTTCCAATGTCCACATGTGTACATAGGTATTATATTAAAGCTGGGGTTGGTTATCCTGCAAATGCAAGCAAGAGCAGGCTACACTGTCGAAAGATGCAACAAATACATCAAGGATGAAGACTTTATTGGGACGTAAAGAGGACTTCAACAAATAAGTGTTTCGAAAAAATGAAAGAAAAAAAAAAAATCCTACCTTTAAGCTACAGTTCTAAAAGTCTGAACATTTCCAGTGAACCCTAGTTAATGAATATTATGTAAAATCCAGTTCAAAAATTAACTATTGATTATTCAGTTTTTAAAAAAGCCTGAGTGAGTCAAATCTATCTTCCCAGAAATAATTAACACACTTCTTAACCTGTAAGTGAAGGGCCATTCACACAAGAGGCATATCTGCGCAACAAAAACAGTGCATCCGTCTGTACTCTGTCAGTAATAGTCGGGCTTCAGTGGGACAGATAAAACAAAACAGTGGAAAGAGACAAAACATTGTTGACTATCTGAATCCCAGAGCTCCCAGTATCTGCAACAAAGCCTGTGTTTAGTAATAAAAACAAATATCCGCTGTGCTCCTGTGGAATGAGCTGTATAGGTGAGGACTCTGGCAAACAGCCGAGGGGGTCCAGGAAGCTGCTACAGACACACTGCTGCCTCTCCGGACTACCGTCAACATCATAAGTCAATGACCGGCTATTTAGACGTCGGAGCTGCTCAGAGACGAGTGTTAACAAGCACAAAGGGGCCACTGAGTGAGCCAGAGAAGGTGTGGTCGAAAAAAGAGAGCATTCTCTTCTCTCATTTATTTTATTCCTCTTCCAACACTCACTCGCACTTGTTTTTTTTCTCCACTGTAATTACACTTTCTCTGCCATGCACAGCTTGAGGCGTGGCTGGGCAAAAGTGATCATTAATATGAATCTGCAGAGCGTTTGTGTGTGTGTGAGGAAGATGACTATTCACTGATGGTCTCTGTGGAAACATTAGGTTGAAGCAGCCAGCACCTGCATGTCCCTCCCGGGACAAAGAGGTAAGGAAGCCTCCCCCTGGCGAATTGTGTGTGTGTTTGTGTGTGTGAATGTGTGAAGGGAGCCCATCCATTTTTAAAATCAACCTGCAACAATTACAAATCCATAGTCAGGGAACAAGCACTTGTAACTAACAGCTTGTTAACTCAGGATTGTTAGACCAGCTGATACCAGCCTGCAAACTCACTATACTACTATACTATACACTATATTTTTATTCTGATGATCACACCTTCATCTCTGGCCCTCAGAGATCAGAGGGCCAGAGATGAAGCTGTGATCATCAGAATAAAAACCTGAGCAACACACATTAAAGCCAATGGGAAATATAAACCTATTAGGTGTGCAGCGTATTACAGACGACTCCGCATCTTTCCTTCTTATCTCTGAGACCGGCAAAGCTGTTTTGGAACAAACGTCTTGCAGACAAGGAGATTTTTTCAGGCGGGAAGTGTGAAACTAAAAGGTGTGACGACACGGCTTCAGCCCGCAGAGGCGGTTGCGCGACTGCTGTGTTTGTCAGGACACACACACACACACACACGCACACGGAGCATTAACACCAGCCAGAGCACCAGACCAGAACAGATGGTGTTACACATCGCTTCCCTTTTCTGAGCGCAATCAGACACATCCAGAAATGTGTCTGATTATGGCAGAATTATGGCAGCTTCTGACGGCGAAAAAAAATAAATGTCTTATTGAAATCCAAAGATAAGGTTGGATATGAAGAAAGATCACACTGCTGCTGAGACACAAACTGGGCATGAGCCATGCTGTTGTACTACATATTACATGCAGCTGCAGGCTGCTGGGACCAGTTGTTAGGGGTGTTGTGTTTGTGTGTATGTGCGAGAGAGCGAGAGATGCAGAGTGAGGGAAATTGTTATCTCTGGATGCACGGCCAAGGGAGGTCACACTCATTCCTGTGTGCAGACTTCATTAATTTAGACTGCTAGACATCAACATGCATGGTCTTCAAAGAAATACCACTCATTAATTATTAATCCATACCATCCGCTATAAAAAATAGCAATTGACAAGTGAGTATAAACTAATAGAGCACACTTTATTTTCCAAGGATGCAAGTTCCCCTAAAACAGGCTTACATGAAAAGCAAAGTCGCTTAAGCTCATTTCCATAAAACCTCTGTGTGCCCCTAGAGAATCTTGGGTTCAGTTTGCCTTCATTTGCATCTGCCACCAAACCGCGTGTACCATCTCTTCAGGTTTTTGTAGCTGGGGTACTTTGAAATGCTCACAGTATAGTCACAGGAGTCTCCTGGAGCGTGTCAGGCCTGCTCACCGGCTCACAGACATTTTTAAGGGAATTTCCTGCACAGCCAAGGATTTGTTCTTATCAGATTGGCAGCAAGAAGCGATAACAGCTGGCTACAATGATCACCTACCGACTTATTTAAATTAAGACAGCATGTCCTTCATTTAACTTCTCAGTCTGACTTTATTTTCTGTTGCAGCAGCTGTTGAAACGTCTGCAAAATGGCAGATGTGAAGACGTTTCACACACTGATGAACTTGTTGACAACCTGGGTAAGATTTAGTAGTTGTCATATGGTTCATGATGGCTTTGGCACAACCTCAGGAATGAGTGTATGTATGTACTTGTACTTATATCTTTGTGAGGACCATTTTGAGTTTAGAATTTATAGAGTTAGGACATTTTGGAAAGTGAGGACATTTTAGAAAGTGAGGACATTTTGGCCAGTCCTCACTTTCAATGGACTGTTTGAAGGTTTTAAAGACTTGGTTTAAAGGTTAGGCATTTAGTTGTGATGGTTAAAGTTAGGGTAAGGGGCTAGGGAATGCACTATGGCAATGAGTTTCCTCACTAAGACAGAAGTATAAGGTTGTGTGTGTGTGTGTGTGGTCTCCGAATCACATTCCTTAGTCTTAAAATTAAAGGCCCTCAGTCGAGATGTGTCCCATCAATCCAGAGGCGTTTTATTTAGCTGAATATCTTCACAGGAAAAAAGAGAGCAATCACATCCACCTACTAAATCCAAAAAACTATGCAATGTGCACTATAATCATTAAAAAAAAAAAGTCATACTCTATATCACAAATTCACATATTAAAAGAGCAAACTTATAAACAAGCAGCATAGCATTTCTCCGCAGCAGAGGCATAATGAGAGGGATGCGATGACCAGCAGTGTGTGTTTTTGCCAGGTATTAGTTCACTTAAAAGTCAATGTACTCCATCTGTTTGTCCTTGTGAGTTGCGAAACATGTTTCGCAACTCTCCCAAAAAAAAAACTTTCTCATGATTCATTGTCCATGCAATGTTACGCAGAAGAGACGCAGTAAATGTCACAGCTTCCTTGTACTTGTGGAGGACATGCGGCAGTGGCTGGATGGAGGTTGTGAGATAAGTTAGATGGCAGATGTAAAATCTGAATAGCATCATGAGGGGGAAAGGAGAAGGGGAGGAAGACTTTCATGCAGATCTTAAGATTTTATGTCATTTCATATCTCACTGCGGGGTCCCAGACACTGTCCCATCCTGGATCACACATCTGAATTGATGCTCAGGTTGGCCAAACGTGGGTCAGAGTTTATCTCATACCTGTAATGGTACCCCTCCATATGGTCCCTACAAGCATCCCGGATGTTGTAAATCCAACGCTTGATGCCCTTTCTGTTCAGGTAGAGCACCAGAAGGAATATGACGCCGATCAGTGCTAGCACCAACCCCAAGAAAACATAAGAAGTCTCCAGCACACCCTCCATCTCGCCCAAACATTTCAGCTGCGACAGCTCTACCTGAAGGAGTGGCTGGTGCCTCAGGGCCTCAGGGTCGGCGCAGGTGAGGTTCTGCACGTCCATTACCTGAGTGGAGTTTTTCAACCACAGCAACATCTCCTCAATGAAGCAGTCGCAGCGCCAGGGGTTCCCCGCCAGCCAGAGGCTCAGATCAGGCTTCAGGCTGAACTCTGCCAGGGTGGTGGTTGGCAGAACCCTCAGGCTGTTGTCTCTCAGGTCAAGGTCACGCAGTGGGGGCACCTTCAGGGTCCCGTTCAGGACGGAGATGATGGAGCTGTTCTGCAGGCTGATGTTGACCAGGTTGGAGAGGCTGCTGAATGTGTCGTCCGGAAGAATCACAAGGTCATTGTTGGACAGGTCCAAGACTTTGAGCATGAGGAGATTCCCACTCTGCAGGACACTCAGGACCGCATCCATGGAGGAATGATTGTGAAAAGACCTGCTGAGGTTCAGGACCTCCAGGTTATTCTCAACAGGTAAAGCTCTTTCACTGAAAGTCTGGATGTTGTTGTTGCTCAGGTCCAGTCGCACAAGGTTTGGCAAGTTGTCAAACACCATAGCACCCACTGACTCCAGCTCATTCCCACTGAGATAGAGGTCTGTTAACATGTCCAGACCGCTGGGGAAAGAGTTCATGCTGATGTCGGAGATGTTGTTTCCCGTCACAAAAAGAATTTTGGTATTAGTGGGAAAAGAACTAGGAATCGCGTCCAAGTCCTGGTTTTGGCATTTCACAGTTTGTGAGGAGCACAAGCATCTGTCCGGACAGCAGTGACAGGACAGTGTGAGTGCGAGGAGGACAAGTAAATGCATCATACCGGACTTGTGCGCTCCTCCTCGGTTACATCCCCGCGACGTGCTCAACGGGCGCATCTTTGGATTCTTACAAATCTGTGTGCGCAGAGCGGTGCGTAAAGATCCAGCCCAGTCGCCGCCTTGTTCTTCCGCAGGGGAAAGTTTTCCAAAAATCTGTCTGCCACTTTTTCTCCCTCCGAAAACTTGCACCCGATCGCAGCACGGACTCCATAGAACTACCCCCACACCATTCTTGCCTCGGGCTACGTCTACATTTCCACGAGGATGAAGGTGGTGAGGACGGAGCACGCAAACTTTTAGGATCCCCTTCGTCCCTTTTCCTCACCTCCGGGTTTCTTTAAGAATACAGCCGCTACAAGATATTTCTCCAGCCAAGGTTAAACCACCAGGTCCGCTGCAGTTGACTTCTGTTTCCGACACGGACAATGCTCCCCGTCTCCCAAAGGTGCCTTTTGTTACACACGAACCAGCAGCCTACGTCTCTCCATGTCTGTGTGAGCCTGGAGAGACCAAACACAGCGGCGGTAACAGGGAGCATACCATCGCGCCGCAGAAAGAGGGGGGAGCACTGAGCGCACACAAGTTTCTTTAAGTCTCACTGAAATTTTCCATTCATCATGACACGTGTTTTTGAAAGAAAATATTCATCTTAGCTTAGTTGTCAAACATCCAGCGGGACTAGTCTTTCTTAAAAGGACTTGGAGTATGGGAGCACACGGTGACTCGGGGCCCTGGGACCTCTGGTGGCCCCTGAGGGAGCTCCAGTGACGTTTCACCCAGCCTCTCAACACGTTACACTATGCAGTAAAATACATATCATCTGATCAGACGCTTTACAAAAGAGCGCTTCTCAGTTTCAGAAGCTCATACTACATCATGAGCGAACACGAAGTTATTTACAAGTTCTTGGAACAGAATATCTTCAGGGATACTTGGTGGGGAAGTGACTCCTCATGTTGGGCAATGCAAAAAAAAAAAAAAGGGGATTCCTGTGGGTGAAGCAGTTTGATCAATAGGCCTTTTATTAGATCTGAAAATTATCCCAGTTCAACACTAAATGTGATAAATTTATATTCTTAGGGAAAAACACAAGTAGCCTGAAACTGAGAGGCCAAAAAGGAAACTGTTAAATAAATCACATTAAAACGTTTGATCCACTGATTATATCTTTACAACTACTAGCCAACTATTTATGTAGAAAAGCCACACTTCCTACATGGGGGTTATATAATCTTGAACCCTCTTGAATCTTGAATTATTACTTCTATTATTACTTCTATACTAAATGTTTTTATAACATTAAAGTGCTTCAAAAATGGAAATATAAAAAAATTAAAAGTGGGGGGCAGTTGGTAAATTGTTGCCATAGGCTGTGATAGTTTGGCTGAAAATGTCTGGCTCAGATTTTTTTTTAAGAAAGATTTAAATTTCCAATAATAGTTAAAACATTTTTTAAAGGTAATTATCCTTTTACTAGTCAGTTGAAATACAGGAATATTTTTCAGGAATATACTTTTTCATATGTGATTTTGAAAATGTGTGGGTGGACATCATCAAGATGTATCCCTCAAACTTGGATCCACTCACCTCAATGAGTTCTTGGAAAGGTTAACAAGTAGGAATGAATTATTTCACCTTTTTTATCCACATCAGAATCAGCCTTATTGGCCAAGTATTTGTACACATATACAATACTTGACTGTGATTTTACATAGCTCTCACTATACTCACATAGATTAAAAAAACTGAACAAATAATTTAAAGAATTGTGCAAAAATACTAAAATCATAGTGGTGGATGATCCCGATTGTACAGTACAGAAGGATGCACTGCATATGCAGTATATTGAAAACAATAATTACCTACACCATAAAAGTATACACAATGAGTTAATAAAATATAAGTATAAATATTAATGAACCCATTCTTTTTGCTTTTATCTCTGCAGGTTTTGCACCGTGGGATAGGAAGAAGCTTTATCTAATTGATCAGAGTGTTTCTGGTGCAGATAAAACTTCAGCAACTCCTCGGTCTTATCAGTGTGAGACGTTTGCCCTCCATGCATAATGTAAAATTGATTTTTTAAAGCTGCAGTAAACAACCTGGTCCCCTACAGAGATAATGATGAAATAAACACATGTAACATGATTTCATTGAACAATGGAATAGTCTGATTACTTTATTTCTTTCAGATGATCTCCATGTCTCCTTCTGAGAGAAGATTTGAGTGGTGGCCTTGTGATGACAGCATTGTCTGCTGGATTATGCAGAATTATACAGCTCAGAAGAAGAAACAAACTGTGGATGTGTTCAAGCTTGAACGGTGAGTGACGGCATGCTCATCAATATGTCATATTTGGAAGCCCCTGTGTGGATCCCAGTGTAACCTTAGCTTCACCCTGCCTTGACCCTTTCCTATTCTTAGCCAGGGTCAATGTGAGAATCATCTGTGTAATTCCATGACACCTGGATTGAGGCTGAAAGTGATACTGCACTGAAAGAGTATGACACAAAATTGATGTAGCCGACATGATGTTCTTGTGGAGGATCTACAGAAGTTTTAACATCCGTCTTTCATGACACCTTGAGTGTGGGTTGCTCAAAACGTTTGGTGTGGAATATCACATCAATAATCCCCTGTTAAAAACAGCCAACCAGGATTTTGTCTTGCTTGTCCACTATTTATTTTAAAGCAGCTTTTAAGATAATCTCAAAATGTTAAAAATTAATCTTGAATGTCCAATCAATGCCATTATACCTGTTAATTTGATTCAAAAATAAAATATTGGATAAAACAACTTTTAAACCTAGTCTCTTCTCTTATTGGCATCTTAGTGAAAAAAAGTACAGAAAAATTGAGCATGATAAAAAATATGTTTATTTAAGAGAGAACAGCATTATCACTTGAGACATGAGGTGTAACATAAACCTTAAATGATGCAGGAACTTTCTTTTTGTATCATTGAAGATGAATTCCCAATGTGTAAATAAGTTTGATTTTAATATCTTAATTTTTTTTTCATCATGTTGTCTTCTAAAAACATTTTTATAATTATTTTTATAAATCCAAAAATAAAATAAAAATGGTGTTAGATCCATAGACTGTAGGTTACGTCACAGATTCAGCAACAGCGGTCCGCCTACAATTACCCCACAAAACCGGCCAATAGGATAGTGGTATGTACAAGCCCTGACCAATCAGAAGTCGCGACACTAGTGAGGGTTTTCGTACCCAACCTGCAGAGTTGAAGGCGTCAGTCCTGTCACAATCTGCACCAGTGGGGAATTGGCCTCTGTTTGTAGTAATGACACCGTGGATATACGTCGTTGATGCAACTCTCTCCATGTCTTCTTCTCTCTTTATCTAGCGAAAGGTAAGAAACACGACACGACGCTAATTTCCAGAATGCTAACGCTAGCTTGGGATGATGTGCCAGTTAAGATAGCTGCTAGTCGAGAATTAGCTAACCCTGGCTAGCAACACTTTGCTGAATGTTCAAACCTGAACCTTTCTATATTTATATTTGCCCACGTTGGGTGAAGAGTCTGCGGACAGGCTTGGACATGCATAACACATTCTTTCCTTGCTCGACGTGTAACGTTGTCCTGCTTTGGTACAGCTGTTTAGCATGCTAGCCACATAGCATTACCTTCCAGACCATAATGAACTAACGCTTATTTTGTGTCACAGTGGCTGAACGGCTTAATTGTTTTACCCAGATCTCCATGAGGGTTTGAACAGAAAAGAAGCTAACACAGATAACTAACACGCTTATATTTCTTGGATAAATCAGCCTGTGAAACAATCCTGCTGTTAAGTCAACATTTTTAATATTAATAATGACTGTTTACAAAAATATATCCATATTCTGACTATTAGGGGAGTCAAATATGTTTAAGATAATTACGTTTAGACCAATAATGCTAATCTTTTAATTGATTTGCAAACCGTTGCCAAATAAACGTCTGGCAAACATGGCAACTCACCTGATCTGAGCTACTTAACACTGAAATTAGGCCAAACTGGCAGTTTTGCATGAGAACAAATAGTGAATATATTTTGTTTTTATATGTTTTTTTTCATCGCTAATTCTCCAATGTTTCCTCTTCAGGTGCACTCTACAATTATGGAGTTTTGAAAGGGAAAGTGAGAGTTTGAGGGGAAAGGGGCCCTTTCCCCTCAAGTTTGATGGTTGGACTGCTGGACAGGAAGGTCAGAGGGTTTGTTGAAAAGATTCGTTGCCTTTTGTAAATCAGTTGAGGAAAATCTATTTTTGCAAACACTCAAATGTACAATTTTGTATAAAACTCAGAAGAATTTTTGTATTTATTGAATTCGTAATGCCAATGTATGCTACAAGCACCTTAGTTTGTGTTCAATTCTTGGTCGAAATGGTGGACTGAAACAAGTCGCTCTGGGGTCGCTAGGGTGCGGTGGAACCTCAACACAAGCACAATTCTAGCACTCCAAGCCATCTCGACCTCTTATTGATACATTTTTTTTTGTCTATGTACCTTTTAGCCTCTTGGAGAGCAGCTATAGTTTGCAATTTTTCATTGGGTTTATTTGTTGGTGGTTGGCTGTGAGAAAGACTTTTGTAAAACATAAGGGAGGACAGGTCACTGTGAAGAATCAGTGAGGGTCAGGATGAGTCTTGCACTGCAGAACTGCACCCCCAAATGCCGCTCACTGCAGCACGCAGAGGATGTGGTAGCGGCACTGACGTGTCGCTCCGAAGGGCCGCTGCGGGGATTCTTGTCTTCACACTGCCAGAATGTGGCCACCCTGCGGGATGACTTTGGCCGCACAGCCCTGCACATGGCGGCCTCAGTGGGAAAGAAGGCCGTGCTAGAGTGGCTCCTGGAGACTAAGAGTGCTGACCTGATGTTGAAGGATAAGGAATCAGGCTGGACCGCTCTGCATCGCAGCGCCTTCTATGGACAGATCCACTGTCTCATATCGCTAGTCAAGGTATTTGTTCAAGGTAGATCCTTCAAGAAATGTCCTGTCTAGAGTCAGTAAAGGTGTTTAATAGCATTATTAACAGGGTCGTGAAAAGGTCCCATTTATTACATAAGTGAAATTTGTCCAATATCATGAGACAAATTTCCTTCCAATGTGTTATTTTTAACACATCGGAAGTGTTACCCCAGTTTTTTATACAAGCAAAGTCAGTTAAAAGTCATTTTCAGAAACTTGACCCAGATGTTGTGTTTCAGCATGGTGGACTTCTGTCCACCCAGGACAAGGAGGGTTTCTCTGTCCTGGACTTGACGATGAAGGACCGACCAACACATGTTGTGTTCAAAAACACTGGTAAGAAAAGTTGACATTGTCATAAATGAATATTACACCTGATGATGAAACTGATTCTTCTTTTGAGTTTGTTTTAGTGAAGAGTCAAAAGGCTCGTGATTCATTCTGTTTAATCATGCATTTCACACCTGTACATGTATGGGATTTATTTCTCCCTGTGCTATATCACGTGTCTTTCCTGCCATTATGATTTGTGTTTTAATTAGAATGACACTCTATAGAGTGCCCAACAGTCCTCTTATGAAACTACATGTATTTCACTAAATCTGGATTATTATTTGAATCTGCATCACATTTCAGACAATCATAAATATCTGTCCCCGAAACATATCTTTTTCCCATCAAGATCTATAGATTATTCTTTGAGAAATTAACGAAAATGTAAAAAAATACATACATAAACATAAGTAACTATCTTGCAATCTTAAATAAAAGCGTAAAATAAATCCTGGATCTGCATCAAAATGTATGTGGCGTTTCCCTGACAAATACAGCATCTTTTCTCTAAGTCCCGTGGTAATCTGTCCAGGAGTTTGGGTGTAATTTTGCCTACAAACAAAGCAACTAAAATACGAACGTACATGGTTGAAAATCTCTTTTAATGGGAGTGGTTTAAGTCTATCTTCAGGTGGAAGCAGTGTTGTGACTGTGTTTTCTCCTTAACTACAGACCCAACTGAAGTATACACATGGGGAAACAATACTAATTTCAGTCTGGGCCATGGTAATCAGGAGAGCCGGCAGCACCCGGAGCTTGTGGATGTTTTTGCAAGGACGGCAGTTTACATAAAGCAGGTAGGCTTCGTAACAGTGGTGTTGTCATAGCTCTCCAGGGAAATTAGAAAGTGCTTTTCTACAGCAAAAGGCTTCCCCCAACCTGATGACCCCACTTGTATGCGTCATGCCAGTAATAGCCTCATGCTTCATCTCTGTGCCAGCATGTGTTTAATCATAAAAAAAAAAGAATAAGCAAATGCTCATGGGTACTCCAGATGAAGCACACCACATGGGAAAACCAGCAAAACAGTCCCTCCCGAGAGTCATGAATTACACAATGTTCTCCTCTGGGTACATCTGCATTTGAATAAAATAAAATGTTTTTTTGAAGCTTGGATCGTACTTAACTTGGTGATTCCATGGCTGTAATAATATTTGATATACTTGAGTTTTTAATTGTTGGCGGTGGTAGAACCAAGGCAAATAATATATTTAGGCATGCTTGAGCAAACCACAGACATCGTTCTTTGATAACTGTGGATTTGGTAGCAAAAAGAAACCAGCAGTAATATTGACTGAGTCAAATAGAGGTCATAATTGGTGTGTCAGGCCGGGAGCGATCAGCTTTGCCTTCTCCTGTAAAGTCAATTTGTGACTTGCTTGAGCCAGTGTAAGCGTGGTCAGACTGTGCCAGTGAGGCTACAATTTCATGCGTTTGTCATTTAGATGCTCTTAGTGTGATTAATATAGCTGCTGGCATCAGTGCAGCCACCCCCAGCGGTGTGGGTACACACCAGGTGCTGGTTATAGTAGATTAAGTAATGCAGAGTGACCTAGATAAATTGTCATTTTAATCCATCTTGAACACTTGGCATTTAAGCAGGTATGCGTATTTGGTAAGAAATAATGAATCTGAGTCTTTGTAATGCTTTATTATCGCTGTTTACAGAAGAGAGGTGTATTCTGACTTGCAGAAGTTGTCATGCAGAGTAATTTCATAAAGCCTAGTGGGGGACAGGTGGATCAGATTTCATGACCACACAATGACCCAGTGGCACAGTGTATAGTCTTTGTCCTCCCAGTCTAATCCAGCAGGTGCAAGAGGTTAAATATTCATTCCACAATGACATGTTTTTAATTAAATGAAGCTACACTGATGTTTATGCATGTGTGTGAATGTCCACATCAATGTGATACTTTGGGAAACATCCCTGTGCTCTATTGAAGGCTTGAGGGGACCAATGTATAAGTAATGATGTTTGCTTTTCCACTTGTGCCCTGTCCTTTATTGGCATAGTGTTTTACTATCACTACAAGAGGGCTTGGCTGAAGGACATGGAAAGAGATGCATCGCAGCTTCTGCTATGAGGTCAAAATTATGATGACGAGCCTAATCTGCACAAACCAATACCTCAGATGGTTTCTTCCCCAAAAATAAGACTTATATTATTTAAAATGTATAGCAACAACAGAAAAATCATGTTCATGTTTAATCTCCTCTCCTCCCTTTTAGGTGGTTCTGTGTAAATTCCACTCTGTGTTCCTGTCTCAGAAAGGCCAGGTGTTCACCTGTGGCCATGGACAAGGAGGACGACTTGGCCATGGAGATGAACAGACTTATCTGGTGAGACTTGTCATTGGGCATTATTTTGGTACAACCGTGTATTACAGTAAAGTTGCTTACAGACATGCACTGAACTCTGAGTCTCTGGACTTTCTCTGGGGGGTTTCTCCTGCCAGCCCCGAGTAAAAACTCTAGAACGTGTGAGTATACAGCAGGAGATCCTCCAGAGGGTTCACGCGAGCCAGTGGGCATCTTGACGACGTTTCTAACACAAAAACATAATAAATGATAAAACTATCTCAGGAAGAAAAACTGGTGCCATACATGTAAAAGATGCTGACAAAGATGTCAAGAGAGCTTTTGGTGATAAGGGCTGACCCCAGTGAGGATGTACTGTAAACAAAAACATGTGATCTCAGCAGCGTAATTTATGTGCTGCCTCCTGCCTACTGTGCAACCCTGTACTTGAAAACTCCTGAGATTAGTTTAGAAATAGCTATTTTGTTGTTTTGTGCTCTGCTTCCCGTGGCATCTATTGTACTTCTGTCCGTTCTGGGACAAGGATCCCTCACATGTGGCTCCCATATTAAGGGCAGAAGATGTGGCACCTTTTTAAGCCCTGTGAGACAAATGGGCTATACAAATAAAATGTAATAGATGATTTGACATTCTGCGGAGTTCATGTTTGAAAATGGCTCAAATAAATCCTGCAGTACAGGAACAACAGGAAACATTTTGGACCAGTGTATTAAAATTGATAGATAGTTCTCAACTTGTGATAAATTGCACAATAAACTAGAAATGAAAGTGATGTAAAACAGGCCTGGACGTTTTGGTGTCAATTGTTGGATAATTAGATGCAATTATGTAATTATTATGTCAATTATCAGATGCAGGGACTGTGATTCATCCATGATATACCTGCTTTTTCATTAATTGATACTTCTGCCTCCTTTTAAACTATGTATAAACCAACGCTCTGTTTCCAGAATGCTTTTCATGTCAGTCTATTGAACTAAGATGGAATTAGGGTTCGGCTGTATTTACTTTCATATCATGTCTTAAGAGAACTATAAGTAAATATGAATGATACATTTTTAGGCACTCATGTTGAGAACTGATAAACTGATAAAGATGCTGGCTCCTCCCTGACGACAGCTACATAAGCACACATTTCAGATTGGACATATTTTATGACGCTGACACTGGAAACTTATTTTATCAGATGAAGAAGTGGTATTTCTAAAGGAAATACGATCTATAAAATTTCTCAACTCTTAAGTTTTTACTCTTGGATACTTAAGTGGGTCATTCCGTGTAATCATCACACTAATGGGCTGCACCATCACAGATGTTAATGTAATCTGGCATTCTGATTTGGTCATATGAGAAACGAGGGGAAGCAAAATTTGATGCGTCTACGTCATATCTCCTTTAATGTGAATTGCTGAGGAACGTGTCAATCACGCTTCACCTGCAGCCGCCTCTTTCACCGCCTCCCGCCCCCAGCTCTCAAGAAGCAGTGGTCGAATCAATTTAACTTTGTTTAACTTTATTTCAGACTCATACGTAGGGCCAGAGATTGTCTTTGAGAAAAAAAAAAACAATTGAGAGGATACTGCAATATGTCTAACGGCCGAAATTATCTGGTTGCGAATATAAAATGAGGCGACTGTTGAAGGAGCAAGCCTTCTCCCTCGCGATGTGGAGCTGGTTGGGTACCTGCATCAGTAGCCAGGCACTGTTGATGTTTATTTATTGCAAGTCATATCGTCATCACGATATTCAACAAGGTTATTGCATATTGCATTTTTTCCTAATATTGTGCAGCCCTACTATCTATATCTAACAGCATGCTATCCCAAATATAAAAATGCTGATAAATGATTATATCAGTTAAATTTAAATTGTAAAATAAAATCTATTATTGAGAATTGGTCAAATTCTTCCCAAAGTTAGTATATATTGTTGGAGTCCTTTCTGCAAAGCATTTTGATGATGATTGCTTTTCTCCATATACAATGACACCTATGTCTGTACCAATTAGGAAAACACATTTTAATTATTTGTACATTTTCTCAATATACTTTACAGACCTTTACATCTTTGTTGAATTCTCCATGCATATTTTCTCATCTCTGCTAATGGGCAGATGCAGACCTCACACACATGACTGAACTGGTAAAATACATTCATTGTCAAGTACAGTGAGGAACTGTTGAGCTGATATCAACAGTAGCTTGATGCCATAACATGACCTCAACACAGCAGATGAGGGGATTGGAGCATAAATCAACAGGGCTGTGTCAATGCTGTAACTGTCACTGTGTGCAATTAGTGAAGCATCTTGATACTGTGCATGCAAGGTTTTAAAAAAAATATTTATAACCATCTTCTCTTTGCTTGCCTCAGATTCCTCGGATGGTGGAGGGTCTGATGTCCCACCACTGCTCCCAGGTGGCAGCAGCGAAAGACCACACGGTGGTTCTTACAGAGGAAGGATACGTTTACACTTTTGGCCTCAACACCTTTCACCAGCTTGGCCTAGCTCCACCTCCCACCTCAGCGCACGTCCCTAAACAGGTAGGAGGTAGCATGACTGTGCATGTATCAAGCAGTGATTGTATTCTAAATTTGATTTGGTTGTATTTGTGCCTAAAAGTACATTATACATTATTATACATAATACTGTTAAGAGATATTAAATGAGTTATCTGTTCAATAGATCTCTTTAACATCTACTATTATACTTTGGGAACCACCATCCGTCAGTGTATATATTATAATATTAATGTCCCTTTTAATCTCTTGTGTAGGTGTTCTCCAAGATGCTTAAAGGGAGGACTGTGATTGGAGTTGCAGCAGGAAGGTTCCATACAGTGCTGTGGACCAGGGAGGCTGTTTATACAATGGGACTAAATGGAGGCCAGCTGGGTAAGTGTCAGCACTGAAATGTCAGCAAAGCCAGTGTTAGGAGAGATGATTGTACTGCTTTTAAGACACTTAGGTCCTGTTCAGACCTGCTATTAACATCCGTCCTGAGAAATCGATCCCAAGTGGACAGCACTAAGTTTGTCAGTTCACACCTGGCATTAAAATGCATCCTGAATGTGTCTCCTGTGACCACTTGTGATCGGATCTCACTTCCCTGCTCTATATGAGTGAGTTTACAGATGGGTCTGATTGCAGTGTTTGGGTATGTCTTTGTGTCAGCGCAGTCACGAATTTAAGAAAAGGATCAATCATTATGTTGTGTTTAGTGTCAATATTGAGGGTTAAGGGCAGAGGGTGTCACACCTTGTTAAGCCCTATGAGACACATTTTGCTTTGTGAATATGGGCTATACAAATAATATGGTTTTGATATTGTATTGGTGGCCACAAACAAATCGATGTATGGACACTGAGAAGTGTAAAAATCTATTTAAACTGTAAATGGTCAGAGGAAGTCAGCTTAGTAGGCGGTTAGAGTAGTTATGCGTTCACTCAAAAGAAGCCACATGTGTTCCAGACCACTGCAGAATATGGTCTGAATGATTGGATCTCAGGGTCCATTTGGGTCCATTCAGACCTGAGCTTAGCACTTAGCACTTTTCTTTAACACACTGCGTGTGTGAGTGTGAAGTACTTGGTATGTTCATGTACAGTAATTTTTTTTACACCAATGTGATTTAATCTCTAGGTTACCTCCTGGATCCTAATGGAGAGAAGTGTGTGACAGCCCCCCGGCAGGTATCAGCCTTGCACCATAAAGATGTCACCATAGCCATGGCAGCAGCGAGTGAGGGAGCAACAGTAGTCGTTACTGAGAAGGGGGACGTCTACTTGTTGGCCGACTACCAGTGCAAGAAAATTGCATCAAGGTGAATAAATAAAACAAAACAAAATAAAACACTTGGACTTTAACCATCGCTCCTTGTACTGCAAAAAGGTGAAAGAACCCCTCTTCTTCCATCTCATTAAAATAATTTAGTCACTCCTACTCTGTCTATGATATTAAAATGCTGCATACATGTCCCTCTCTGTTAAGTAACATAAAAAAAATCAACATGATCTAAGTTTGTTTTATATGACAGAGTATGAAGGACATGTTGAAAGAGAAAAACATATTATTAGGAAAAAGACTTAATATTAGGAGAGAAACGTCACAACAATTTTAGGCTGTTTCTTTTTGTTAGGGGGAAATCAAAAGATCAGCCTATCGCAAATGTAATCACAGCAATTGATTGAGCAAATTGACTCATATTACCACACACATTCAAAAAACACAAACTACATTATTTTCCATTATTATAATTTTTTCCAAAATCCTGCTTCCCATCACAGTAATTGACATCTCCTTTGGCAGTACTGTCTGCATTCATAATAAACAAAAGACTACATCTTGTGATGTCACACAGAGATCCAGCAGAGGCACTGACCACTCTGTATCACACCCATTATTCTAATCTGTCCTCATTTGAATGAGAGCCGATTGTAAACCAGTCACTAAACTGGAAACGGTTGTGTTATAGTTGTCTCTGCTTTGCATAGTGTAGTTCTGAGAGCATTCGTTGGCTTGAAAAGGCAGACGAGCTTAATGCATGTCTGCCTGTTAACTACCAATAAATGAACAGTCAAGTTATCAAAAGTGATAATTAAATGACAAATGTGATTATGTGATTTATTATAATAGTAAGTTTGACATGACCCTAAGATTATTTCTTTCTAATTATTGTTTTTGCTTTGTCCTGTTCAGGCAACTCAACATTAAGAAGGTTCTTGTCAGTGGCGGCAGTCTGGACCACCGTGTCGATCCACAGCTGCTGAATGAGGGAGGAGGGGAAAAGGTGGTCATCTTGGCATTAGATGAAGCTGGGAGGGTAAGTTTGTTCATCAGGTAGAAGAGAAATGCTTTTTCTTATTATTGTTAAGGCAACTGGTTGGGAGAAACCTAAATCCACTTTGAAACAATGAAACTGTAGGTAATTTGACTTTTACTTCAGTTTTAAAATGTTGACACAGTGAGAGAATGCCTCATCGATATAGAAAGTTTCTTACCTTTCTGTACTGTTATCTAACCTATGGTGTACACAGTTATACAAAGCAGAGTTGGACCTATATGGAGTCGGTGACTAAGACTTAAATTTCTTCCTTTCTGTGTTGTTCCCCTCTCTGTCAGGTGTTCTGCTGGCGTTCCTCCGGCAGCTCGGTGAGACAGTGCCGGTGGGCGTACGGACGTCAGGTTTTCATGTCGGACATAGCTCTCAGCAAGAACAGCATGATGTTTGTGACTCAGGACGGGGAGGGTTTCAGTGGCGTGTGGGCTGGAGAATATAAGAAGTATGGTGAGAAGAAAGGTGAGGAATTTCGATAGGTTTAAGTTATCATAAAGTTTGCTATTACTTTGCAAAAGTTAGTTGATGATTTGAAAATGATTTTAATCATGCCTTGTATTAATCTCATAATATACTTGGCAGCATAATTCAAAAGAGATGGAAATAGTGATGGTTTTCAAAATTGATTTATATTATTGCCTTATCTGATTTACTTGTGTTCATCCAGAAGTCAGTGTGGAGGTTTGTGGCCATTCAGATGCTGGGACACTGTATGAGCGAATCCGCTTGGAGAAACTCCCATATGTCCACAGAGCTGTCACTATCACCATGGACTCAAAAGGTCGAAATTTTGGAGTGCTTCAGGCTGACCCCAAAACAAGGTGGGAGATCATTAGAAAAGGTTGTTCACAATAATTTATTTTGTTTATTTAGTCTGTATAAAATAGACTTAAAGCCTAAAAAGGTGCTTTTGGAGCAGTTGAACTTAACTTTCTTAAGTGTGAAGCAAAGCCTGTTAGTTTAAAAAAAAAAAAATAAAGCATATTTTTTCTGTCAGGCAAATGTGAGAGAAAAGACCGTCCCACTCTGCTGCAAAAAAAAATCCTGGGGGAAACACCGAACAAATACTACTGTAGTAATAACGCATGACTTGATTGATATGCATTTGGTGTTTGTCTGTTTTTTCTCATTTTCAATTTCATGATCTATTCATATTTATTTTTTTATTTTTCATTGGGCACCTGATCTCTTAAAGACAGATTGTTCTTGTCCAGTTATTACTCAGCCCTCACAGATTATATGGGTTTTCTCTCTGATATTGATGTAGAAGTCCTTTTTGATCATTTTGATAATCGTTCAACATCCACTTTGTCTTTGATCTAGCCTGTATGAGATTCCCAGCATTTCTCCATCCTCCCTCTCCCAACACTTCCGGAGCCTTCTGGATGAGGCAGATGAAATGGACAGCATCCACGACGTGACGCTTCAGGCCGGCAATCGCACCTTCCCCGCTCACAAGTACATCTTGTCAATGAGGTCCGAGTTCTTCCGGAAGCTGTTCATATCTGAGCACAGTGGGGTTGGTGATGATCTCGATCAGGAAGTGAGGAAGAGCGAAGATGCTGTGGGCTGCGACTTACTCATTTTGGAAAAAATCCCACCAGACATGCTCGAATACGCCCTCCACTTCATCTACACAGACTCCTGTGAGCTGCTGGTGCAAGGGGCCCGGCCAAGGGTCTCAGCGGCCCTGATGGGACAAAATCAGGTAAGGGGGAGGGGATAGTGAGGTGTTAATGTTTAATATTTATGTAACACAGCCTCAGCAACAGAATTCTGATATATTTGGTGTCACTATAAAAAATATTGCTTTAGCGGTGAAAGAGAGCTGTTATGTCTGACTCAGCTGTGGTTATTTTATGAAGTGTGCCCCACTGTCTCTATTGCCTTGGCTAGGATTCAGAGCAGGAGAGGCTTATCAGCAGCCTGCAGGACTTGGGCCTGAGAGGTTGTTCAGCCCTGGAGGTGTACCGCTCCCTTCCCCCTGCTACCAAAGAAGATGGCAACAAGGCCAAGAGCAAGGGCTCCAAGCCTGGCAAGAAGGTGAAAGGAGGCAAAGGTGACAAGGCGGGAGCCAACGAAGGAGGGGCCAACCCTGTGAAAACCTTGCAGGGCGTTGCAAAGAAGCTCGGCCTGGGCAGCCTGTCTGCGCGGTGAGGGACCCAAGTGTGCTTTATGACTATGAGGCAAAAAGATTTGATGTCATTTCTAATTAATTGTGTTTTCTTTATTGCTTGACAGACTGGATGGAGTCAAATATGAAAATGGAAAAATTGTTGTCAATCACAAGAAAATTGGCAACAAACCCAAATTCTGCCAGAGGAAATGGTGTGTACATCAGCACTTAATTATAGTAAAAGTAATTGATAAATATTGTAGATTATCTGATATATTTCTCTCATTTTGGTTCTCCACAGCTCCTACCTCTGTGATGTTACTCTTAAATCTGAAGACGGCAAAGAATTTCCTTGTCACAAAGGTATCCTCTGTGCAAGACTGGGTAAGATGATAAATGAAGAAACGCATCCATAGATTTTATAATCATTCACATTCAAATGAAATATAACTGCAGATTATTATTTTGCATAATCTAATGAAACTAATTAGCATATGTGGAGATTAATTACAAAAAGTGTTGTGCTGAACTCGTGCTTGTTAAAAAAAACCTGTTGCCTTTTGCATCATTATTTTAATACTTTTATTTTATCTGATTCTGTATGCCTGTTAGTTCGCAGGACATCTTCAGTTTGTGGAATTATTAGCTTCTTGTGTTTTGTTGCCACCACAAATTAGATGCTGGATGTTTAAGAAGTTTAAGAAAATTGAACGAGTAATGAGTGTTTCTGTATTTTTCAACAGAATATTTCAACAGTATGCTTGGAAACCCCTGGATTGAGGTATGGAATGTTTTTCACTTATGACTCACTGGTACAAACCTGTGTAAGTTCCATGCAGAACTACACTGTATGGACAAAGGTATTGGAACACCTACACATTACACCTTCAGGAGCTTTTATGACATCCCATTCTAAATCCAGTGGCATTAATATGGAGTTGGTCCCCCCCCCCTTGCAGCTATAACAGCTTGCACTCTTCTGGGAAGGCTTTCTACAAGATTTTGTACTGTGTTAGTGAACATTTTTGCCCATTCATCCAGGAGAGCATTTGTGAGGTCAGACACTGATGTTGGAAGAGAAGGCCTGGGTCGCAATCTCCATTCTAATTCATCCCAAAGGTGTTTGATGGGGTTGAGATCCAGGCTCTTGCCTTCCCCCAACCTGTTCCCACAAAGTTGGAAGCATAGAATTTCCCAAAATGTCCTGGTAAACGGAAGCATTAAGATTTCCCTTCTCTGGAACTAAGGGGCCTAGTCCAACCAATGGCAATGGGATTAAATAAAACACCTGAATTGGATGATTAAAAGTGGTTTCCCAATACTTTTGTCCATATAGTTATTTTCAGGGCTGTTAATACAGAAGTCTTGCACCCCCTCAGGCCACATCCTGTAATGCACTGGAGATGCCGATCAGCTCAGAGACCCTGCAGGTCATTCTCGAGTATATTTACACAGATGAGTCTCCCACCATCAAAGGTAGCTGCTCAAGTTTTGTGGACTGAAAGTTTTTATGATTGTGCACTGGTTAAAATGTCAGTTTCTTACTAAATATACAAGAATCGTAAAAGGGAACAGTAAACAGTGCTTGTTGTTCTCCTGCTTTGCCCGACAGAGTCTCTGAATGTAGAGTTTGTCTGCAGCGCACTGGTTGTGGCCGACCAGCTGCTCATCACACGACTGAAGGAAATGTGCGAGGTCGTCATCACTGAGAATTGTATGTTCTATTTCGACCCCTGCCCTCTCATCCAATGGCTTTCCCTGTACTCTTATCTCTCACCAGCTCTATTCATTTGGACAAAATGCTAAACTGGTAGAAACAATAGTTGTGATTGTTTTGAAGGTTAAAAGCAACGTGATTAACGTGATCATTTCAAAGCTGATTTGAAATGGAATGAGCTGATGATTGATTATTTCTGTTATATATTTCTAGATCCTCTCGTATGTTTTCCTTCTGGACAAAATTAAGATGGTTTTCATCACATGATATTAATCCAGTTTGACTTTACAAATTACAACTTTGGAAAATAAATTTGACACAATTACATTATTTCAGTTAAATTGCCCTGAGTTGTTAATTAAGCTGCTTACTTTCCTCTCCTCAGTGACTCTGAAGAACGCTGCAGAGCTGCTGGAGTTTGCCGCCGTGTACAACGCAGAGCAGCTCAAACTCTCCTGTCTCCAGTTCATTGTGCTCAACATGGCCGCCCTGCTGGAGTCAAAGTGAGAATCAAGTCTGGATTTTGAACAGTGCTCGCAGGGCATACCTCCGCCAAAGCCCAACAGTCCCCTTAAATTCAATCCAGCTGCACCAGATTGCAGAAATCTGTCCCCTTAACATGCCCGTATTTTTCATTAAGCTCCATGAAGTGTTCCCAGGAAAATCAGCGATTTTAATTATTTAATACATTTAAATCTGCTGGATAAATATTTGTATTATCTCATATTAGTCCCCTTTCCGTAATCCAGCTAAATAACAAACAAACAACTTTTATTGGCTCTCAGTGGAGTGTATACCTCCACAAAGCCCAAAAGTCATCTTATGAAACCACATTTAAATTCACACTGTCTGGATTTTATTTTGCACCAAAATTAGACACACTGATTAATATCAGTCCCCTAAATCATGAATTATTATTATTATTATTATTAAGTATAGTCTAATCAGATTGAGCAACTAGATATGTTTTGACTTTCATAGGGATACAAAATAATCTGCTGGTTATTTAAATGTATACATGTTACCAGATGAATATACAGACATTGCTTTAACTGGGAGGAAAATGAACAACAGCATTGAAACTGGTTACTACTAACCTTGGGTATCAGCTCTGAGTTTACCTCTGCTCATCTGGTTAGTAGCATCTGACAAATGCAGGAAATGAAGAATCAACCATGTACATAGACGACCACCGGGTGGTGTTATTATACAGGGAAATCAATTTGAACACAGTAAGCCACATTTGTAATAGCAGAACAACAATAATCTGTTATAATTAAATATGTGGACATGGGAAATCCAATCAATGCAGCATGAGAAATACATGTGCAACTAGGAGAGAAATAAAAACATGCTTTCTCATCTGTCTCCTACATTTGTTTTTGTGTTGCCCTCAGAGCTCTGGATATTCTTAGTGATGAGGTGCTTGTGGATCTCTCTGCAGCTTACATTCGGATGGTGAGTCACTCCCTATCCCGATCTGCATGATCTTCCCATGACTTCGGTATTTGCTCATTGTTTGTTACTTGGATTTTATTTATTTGTGTACAAGAACAGCTTCTTGGGAGTTCAACAGAGTCAAACACTGGAACAGTAACTGTCAGATTTTGTTCTCAGTCTTAAAGAGTAAGAGCCTCTAGACTCCACTGATCCAGCTCTCCAGCCGTAGCTGATATAGTAAACTGCAGCAGGGGAATAGTGTTACTGATGTTCTTCTTTCTTATATAACTTGGAGCAGAATGCAGCAACTTCTGACCCACGCTATTGGACTTCTGAGATTTATACAGAAGTACATGAGCTCCATAAAAGCAAATCAAAAGACCAATGGGGTAGCAATGTTTTTTAATATACTGCATAAGGTATTGCTGCAACTTATTGTTGGATGGTTATAATATCTTTAGATAAAGGTGTTCATGATCACAATCTTAATGACCGATATCTATTACTGGAAATACGTCACTGACTGGGGGCACTTATTTCATCTGTTAAGACTTTGTTTGTTTGTTTTTTCCAGATTCCAGCCATGCAAAGGAGAGTGATCACTCCGTTCAGTGGAGCTCCAGACCTCAGTGTGTATGGAGATGAAAATTTGGACTCAGCCTTCAGCCATAAACCAGAGGAAGAACTGGATCACTCCACCAGGTATGCAGGCAGAACAGTTTAATATCTTATTAATTGTATTCTAATTGGGCGGCTGTGTTGAGTTTCATAATGTCATAAATGGCGTAATACTTCCATTTCAATTTATTTAGCATCTTGTTATCAAGCCTCACTTTTGTAAAACACAATATTACTCTTTTCATGTGGGTTTAGAGCAGGAACTTTTTAGTTTATAAACCTAAATATGAGAAAAGCAGGAACTTAAGTTGTTCTCAGACACAAACTCCAGAATATGTCCGGAGAATCGTGTCCACACTTGTCCAGATTTTTGCGTTTTACATATGAAGAATGCAGCAGGAGATTCTCCGGTCAGACCCATTCACAACAAAATCTCCTGAGTGTTCATGTGAGGCATGGCACAGCACTCATGAAACAGGACATAACGTAAAAATTCCACTGCAGTGTTTTGATGAACACCTCTGGCATTGTCCCGTATCACCAAAGCTCTACAATGTTGTCTTTCCAATTTGACATCTTCTTCTCCTTCTTCTACATGAATGACAGCTCTTTTAAATCCTGATTTATTTGTATTCGGTTTTTCATCACTCAGAATTGTGTCTGCCACATGTTAGAAATGTCAACATATATTCTCCCACTGTTTTCTCACATTTGCTCACTTGGACATTATCCAGAGTTTTTACTAGGGAGCTGGCAGGTAAAACTCCAGAGAATGTCTGGTCCCTTTGACTCAGACATTTGTGTTCTCACATACAGTCCCTCGAAATAATTTCAGGTGATTAACTGAAGGACTTCAGCGCATGTCTGAAAGCATCTTAACTGGAAAGATCTTGCAATTACCTTTAAATATTTAAAAGGTGGTACCTCAAAAACTGCTCCTGATTGTACATCATTGACCCCCAGGGATGTCCTGTTAAAGAAGGCAAAGATGAAGGCTAAAAAGAAACCAAGGCGTCGGTCTGACAGCTCAGGGGGCTACACTCTCTCAAATATCATCCAGAGCCCACCTGTTGCAGGTATAACACATATGCACACGTCATGACAAACCACCTTACTGTCATCAGCTCACTTCTTTTAAGCAAGCATGTTGATTGTATGTTCGATTTTTATATCTTACCTTCAAACACTGTTTCCTCTCAGTGGTCCCCCAGAGCCTGGTGAAGACAGGCAAGGCAAACTCCACAGAGTCTCTGCAGGAGCTGCTCACATCAGATTCTGAGGGCAGCTACATGGGGCTGGGCAGTCCCCGAGACATGCAGTCACCTGTCTTCCATGACAGAGCTGAGGTTAATATCTGACCACTACAGCCATATAAGCACAGTTTCAATTAGTTTCCCCTTATATGCAGTGTGCATAGTGTAAACAATTTCAAACAGACACTTTTGATAAAGTTATCCTTTTTCCATTGTATGATCAAGTTAGAGTAATAGAAAAGTGGCTACACAACATAGACTGGTGGATATGATACTCAAATATACAACAGATCATAAGTTATTCATCATGTGCAGGATGAGAAGGCTTTCAGTCAAAAGCTGAAGACTCCACCCAGCACCCCAACGTCACTGAGAAATGGCCTCTCAACTTCCCCCAACTCTGCTTCACAACTCATCCCCAAGGTCCGTCCCAGGTAAGATGGAATTGATCAGGCATCTTTTTTTCTTTTCTTTTGTTTCTTTTCTTTTTTTTCTTTTCTTCTGTTTCTCCAAAAAAGCTGTTGACACAAAGTCCACAACGCAAAGATGAGTTATTTTACATGCTTTGGTAAATTGTCTGTAATTTTATAACACTTTTCTAGTTTTGATGACCACTCAAAGCACTTTACAGTACAGGTTTTTGGCATTCACCCATTCACATAAGCATTCAGTGCATCTATAGGTAGCACCTGATTTTTCTATGAGAATGGGGAAGACTCGGATTGAACCGCCGACTCTCTGGTTAGAGGTCAACCTCTGAGCAACAGCAGCCCAAGAAAAAAAGCTTTGAGATTTGAAACTAGATACAAGTATATTAAACAACAGATCTTATTTCTTCCCACTTTTGCAGAGAGAAGGGACATTTTTATGCCTAGATTATCAATAACTATTGAAAGTTGTGCAATATGTACACTACCGTTCAAAGGTTTGGGGTCACCCAGACAATTTCGTGTTTTCCATGAAAACTCACACTTTTATTTATCAAATGAGTTGCAAAATGAATAGAAAATATAGTCAAGACATTGACAAGGTTAGAAATAATGATTTTTATTTGAAATATTAATTTTGTTCTTCAAACTTTGCTTTCGTCAAAGAATGCTCCATTTGCAGCAATTCCAGCATTGCAGACCTTTGGCATTCTAGCTGTTAATGTGTTGAGGTAATCGTAGAAATTTCACCCCACGCTTCCTGAAGCACCTCCCACAAGTTGGATTGGCTTGATGGGCACTTCTTGCATACCATACGGTCAAGCTGCTCCCACAACAGCTCAATGGGGTTGAGATCTGGTGACTGCGCTGGCCACTCCATTACAGACAGCATACCAGCTGCCTGCTTCTTCCTAAATAGTTCTTGCATAATTTGGAGGTGTGCTTTGGGTCATTGTCCTGTTGTAGGAGGAAATTGGCTCCAATCAAGCGCTGTCCACAGGGTATGGCATGGCATTGCAAAATGGAGTGATAGCCTTCCTTATTTAAAATCCCTTTACCTTGTACAAATCTCCCACTTTACCAGCACCAAAGCAGCCCCAGACTATCACATTACCTCCACCATGCTTGACAGATGGCGTCAGGCACTCTTCCAGCATCTTTTCACCTGTTCTGCGTCTCACAAATGTTCTTCTGTGTGATCCAAACACCTCAAACTTTGATTCGTCTGGCCATAACACTTTTTTCCAATCTTCCTCTGTCCAATGTCTGTGTTCTTTTGCCCATATCAATCTTTTTTTTTATTGGCCAGTCTCAGATATGGCTTTTTCTTTGCCACTCTGCCTAGAAGGCCAGCATCCCAGAGTCGCTCTTCACTGTAGATGTTGACACTGGCGTTTTGCGGGTACCATTTAAAGAAGCTGCCAGTTGAGGACCTGTGAGGCGTCTATTTCTCAAACTAGAGACTCTAATATACTTGTCTTCTTGCTGAGTTGTGCACCGGGGCCTCCCACTTCTCTTTCTACTCTGGTTAGAGCCCGTTTGTGCTGTTCTCTGAAGGGAGTAGTACACTCCGTTGTAGGAAATTTTCAGTTTCTTCGCAATTTCTCGCATGGAATAGCCTTCATTTCTAAGAACAAGAATAGACTGGCGAGTTTCACATGAAAGTTCTCTTTTTCTGGCCATTTTGAGAGTATAATCGAACCCACAAATGTGATGCTCCAGATACTCAACTAGCTCAAAGGAAGGCCAGTTTTATAGCTTCTCTCACCAGCAAAACAGTTTTCAGCTGTGCTAACATCATTGCACAAGGGTTTTCTAATCATCCATTAGTCTTCTAAGGCGATTAGCAAACACAATGTACCATTAGAACACTGGAGTGATAGTTGCTGGAAATGGGCCTCTATACACCTATGCAGATATTTCATTAAAAACCAGACGTTTCCACCTAGAATAGTCATTTACCACATTAACAATGTATAGAGTGTATTTCTGATTAATTTAATGTTATCTTCATTGAAAAAAAACAGTGCTTTTCTTTGAAAAACAAGGAAATTTCTAAGTGACCCCAAACTTTTGAATGGTAGTGTATACTTGCTTACTTAGTATGTGTGACTGTGTTACGATCTGCAGCCCTGCTCATCCACCTCCAGTCTTGGATCTGAGAACTATCATGGACATGGAAGCCAACTCTCTGCCGCCACCTGGAGCAACTCCTAAAAGTCCTGGAAGGTATGGGAGGTCTGCGTCATTTACCAACTAACTGCTGTTTACAGTAACCAGCTAGACTAGTTGGTATGAGGCCATATAAGCAGAAGGAAGACGGACAGCTGTACTGTTGCATATGAATTATTTATTTTCTTTGTTCACTTTGGCTAACTGAGCATAATTTCCCCTCCCGCCTGCAGTGTCAGCACCATCATGAAGCTCTCCCCCGTTCCAACTAAACTGTCCCAGAAGCAGAGGAAGATGCTGGCCATGGCCAACAAGGAGGCCAGTGTGGAGTCCACGGCTTCCAAACCAACCCCCACAGTTACCCCATCCAAAAGCAGTGGGAAGGCCTGGTGAGTGAGGCCAAATATGAAGACTACTGTTGTCCACTCCTCACTGCTGTCGTGAAATCACTTCCTGGAGTCTGTGGATGGATTTACAGCCTCTCACTCACTGGCTGAACAGCTTGAAATAAACATAGAGAAAATAAGATGATGATGATAATAATAATTGTATAGCACTTTTCTGTATTGACAGGAAATGTAGGGAGAGATGGGTATGACATACCACAATCTCCATTCCCTGACTGGGAATTGAACTGTGAACATTGTGGTTGTGTGTTATATTAACTATTAGGCGACTGGTATGAAAGAGTCACACATAATGTACAGATCTGATAGCCGCATTGGTTAGCGTGAATACCACATGGGTATAGGTGCCCTGAGCAGTAGTTTCTCAGTTTGTAATCCTGGCTGGATGAAAAAAACAGAGGAGGGAGGAGATGTTGTCGTCCTGCTCTATGTGATTACCTCTACTCTACTTCACTGAGGTCGACCATGTCCCGAGCTCTATGCTCAAGAGCAGAGGTGGTTGAACCTTTGAAGTGGCTTCCACTAATCTCTGGAACATCTTACCTTTTCATACCAGAGGCGCTCAGACCCTAGAAACGTTTAAGTCATTCCTTAAGACCCACTTGTTCTCACTGACTTTCAATTCGAGTTGAGTTTGGGGCCTTGGTTTTCATGAGTTACTGAGCAATATTTTAACTCGCAATTATTTGATGTTTAATGTTTTATTGCTTTTGTATTATCTATTTATTCTTAGTTTTTTAATATCAATATTTTAATATTTAAAGCCTTTTCAGTGCTTTGGTCAGTGGTGGTTGTTTTAAATGTGCAATATAGATAAACTTTGACTTGACTTCAGAAGAAGTGGCAACAAAAGAGCAACACTCTTTTACTGCAAAATCATTTGTCATATATACTTTCCCTCTTTGAGTCATACGTTTCTGTCTGTAGGGCTACAGCACTTCAGTCCCCTCCCTCCTCATGCTCATTTCGGGCTCTGCTGGAGGAGGAGGAGAACCGTCTAATCAAAGCGGGACAAACTGGAATACAGCGGGCTCAAGGCGCTCCGGGGTCACCCGTCACCCCTACACCTGCTGCCAGGAGGGTCACATTTAAATCTGAAAGCAACGAGTCAGAGCGAGCCCCTGGGTGAGTGTAATCACCGACACACAATACACAGTGCAGCAGAAACGCACACGATGGAGGTCACTGCCAAAACTGACTGTTTGTGTCCAATACTGCTGCTTACCACTTGGGGACACTGTTGAGGTGTCTTCATGAAGCTGTTGTAAGGTTGTTTAATATCAGCAAAACACACACACACACACACACACACACACACACACACACACACACACACACACACACACACACACACACACACACACACACACACACACACACACTTTATATTCCATGAAAACCCATTAAGTGTATGACCCCCATTCTAACCTGATCTAAGCCTTGATTTAAAACACTTCATGTATGTCCTTTTTTATTTATTTCTCATTAGATAAATAATTAAACATGAACTTGGAGATTAAAAATGGCTATAAACATGAAAATGGGAGCAACAACGAGTGTTTATGTCACTCTGATTCAGAGTCATGAGTCCCTGGTCAGACTGAGGTGAACCGCTCTAAATGACCCAGTACAGCTGAGCCGACCTGACGCAAACACCGAGGTCATACTGACCTTTACAACGTCCCCAGCTGGACAAACAGTACACACACACACACAGTCACTCCAGTCCATAAAAATACAGTATATTCCCAGCTGTAGTAATAGCTCTGATGTTTATGTGATGCCTATTTAGACGAAAAGAAATCAAATACTTGAATTGTCATTTCAGGTCTTGCATGTTAAGTCCATCTCTTTTTTATGCCTGATATCATATTTCCTCTGTTTTGTTTGCTCCCAGCTTCATCCTGCAATCTTCCGAGCAGACTTCTAGATATTAAACTGTGTGAGTCACTATAGTGAAAGTGTTGATGGTAATCAGAATTGATAAGGGCAGACCTCATGTCAAAACGAATTATTCAGAGCAGAGCAGGTTTCAGGTTCCTCCTGGTATTTGGATAAGATGGACGAGTTCAAGGCATAGGAAGCTGCAGCAGCCTCGTCCATGCTCATGTCAGGCTTCTGAGACACTGTTTCCAGAGATTTAAGTCAGGTTTAATAGCAATACCTTCATAATCTTAGCACTTTGATTGAGCTCCAGCCTTTTTTTTCTCATTTTTTAGTCTTCCTCAATCATTTCCAGAGGTGTCTCTTGGCCAGATTAACGTGCACATGTACAGAGTCTTATTTCTATGACTTTAACATGCGTCATCGTGAATGATTAGAGATGTTTTCGTCGCCAACTCTCACGTAGCAACTATTAATTGAGAAATCACTCTAAGCGTGCGCAAATCAGACTGGGGACCTCTTCAATGTGACATGTCATATTTTATATTGAATAGATGGTGAGGATCTCATGGAACAGGGAAATAAAAGACAAGTTGTGTAGAGAGTAAATATTCAGAGAGGAAATAATGTGTTCTGCATTGTGGTTTTGAAGGGAACGATTTGTAGTGTGTGTAACAGCAAGATTTTAAGACATAGTCCATACATGGCAGTTTCGAAATAACGACCGTTTAAACATGAAAAGAAAATGGACGAAAAAATATTTGATACAAAAATAGAAAAAAAAAAGCACAAAGGGCAACTTTAAAATTCAGCAGAAAACAATAGGAATTCAATTTTAATGTTATGCAACATACAAGGAAAATTACATGGCAAAGTTGAAACCTTAACACAACAGTTCCCACAGTGTGAATGCACCTGGCAGTCTCTGAGACAAACAAAAGGAAGAAAGATCAAGCGGAACCAGACTCAAAGCCTCAACTGGTCGGGTTGAGAGGAGAGGAACTGTAACTGAGTTACCCAACAGTTACACAAGTGTACAACAGTTACAAGGGTAACTGTTGGCTAACCGGTAACTATTCAAGCAGTGTCAGACTGGTTGTAATGACAAAATTAATAGTAATACTTATTATTAATATTATTACATTAATAATAGGGCTGCATGATATTAGGGAAACAGACTTCAATAAGTAGTGCTGTCAAACGCTAACATTTTTAATCAGATTAATCACCATTTCTAAATGCCCGAAAAATCCCTATTTTCTCTGTATATTGTTGTGGGAACGGAAAGATAAATGACAGAAGGCGGGTATATACATTTAACATTAGTTTTTTATTAATGACAAGTCCAAATGATAAGAGTTTTTAAGATTGAAAAATAGAATAAAATCAATCTAAAACACACCACACCATAATTCAATGTGGCTGTCTCTTTTCTATGCCTCTGAGCAAATATAGGATGATGTTATTTAGGGTCATGTGTTTGGTGTTGCTCTGCTCATTTTAACACTGAGTCCTGACTGTGAGCGTCGCATCTCGTGTTGTACTGAGCACAACATGTTGACGAGTCATTTTCATGATGTTTAAATGCAGCCTCATAAACTCTGGAGCGAATCAAACGAACACTGAGTTACTTCATGTGCTGATCAGGTCCTGATAACTAGTGATGAGTGTTTATTAGTTCGAGTGAGAGCAGAGTGGAGGAGGACACAGAAACTCCAGCTCGGTACAAACCAGCTTCTGCGCTGATCCCTGAGCAGCTGAGACCAGAGAAACTGTGTTTCACTGTTCTTCTACAAAGTCACTGACCGGCTGCTTAACGTGACCGAGCTCCGACCTCACTGCGTGTGTCGCTCTGAGCGAGTGAGCGGGGGCGGGTATGGGTAAATGGAGCATTAACGTTTTTTTTAACGTTAATGCGTTAAAAGAAAACGCGTTAATTCCACAAATTTTTCATCCCGCGTAACGTGTTAATTTTGAAATCCCTAATAAAAAGTAAAATGACAGAGGTCCAGGTTCGATTCCGACCCACGGCCATGTATGCATGTCCTCCCCCACTCTCTCTATCCCCCTTTCACAAGCTTACTCTGCCGTATCCATTAAAGGTGATACAAAATAATTTTCATCAATTTCATCACCAAAATAAGTTGCACACAAAATGATTCACATTGCTATGTTAACATTAATTGTGGAAAACAAGTGACATATTTGAAAACCAATACTGTAATCATGTAGTAATTGATCAGAGCCATGAGTCCTTTATCCATATTTAGAAAGACATGTACAGTGCGTATTCACAAACTTTATTTACACAGCTGATTTCCGACATGCACTGAAGTCCACAGATCATCCGTATTTTCTCCGGAGGAGGTTTATGTGTGAATGCAAATGTCCAATGAGAGCTACTGCAGTTTCTGCTGACTTTATCCACCTGGCCTTCGGGCACGAGGTTTCAGTAGAAACCATGACGCCTTCTTTTTCGACTCTACTTCTTCTGCTTCTTCTTCTTTTTCTTTGTTTTCTTGTTCAAAGGTTTGTGTTCACTGCCCTCTGTCTCGTCCTCCACTTCTACATTTTTCATCGTTTCCAACTCTTACACCTCTCGAATGCACTCTTCCTCGGTCTGAGGCAGCTCCTCTTCTCGGCTGAACTCTCTGACATCTGTTGCACTGCCTGTCCTGGGAGAGGGATCCCTCACTCGTGACTCTCCCTAGTCGTTTTCAGACATTAGCTCTGGAGGAACTCCGGAGAATTGGGTCCGGACTTTCTCCAGAGGTTTCCTTTCACACATGACCAACCTGATTCTCCACTCAGACAGTTCACAACAACAAATTCTCCTGAGGATGGTGCAGCAGACAGAGACAGGATGTAAGGCAAACATTTCTGCTGCTGAAATCATCTGTTTTTGTTTACAGCACATCGAAAACAGTGCCGGCTCTTGTCACCACAAACCTTTGACATCTTTGTCTGTGTTTTCTATATGTATGGCACTTTTTCATGCACATTTTTGCTTCTGTTGCGTGTTAGAACCATCATCAACCTCCCACTCACTGGTACTAGCTCCACCGGAGTTTCTGCAGACTTTCTCCACTTGACCACTAGTATTAACACTGCAGAAACTTGGCAGTAGAAGGTCTGACATTTGTGTTCACACAGACAGCCCTTGCAGAGAAACTCTGGAGTTTAGTGCACTTCTGAAGGCAGCTCCTGAGGTTTCTAAAAATGTTTCGCCACTTCCTAAAATGTTTTTTTTCATTTCATAGTTTTTCCTCACCCTATTATTTTTCGACCACGTTGGGATTGGTCTCCTCAGTCCTATTCATAGACTCTTATAATAATGTCATCCACTGTATAAGCTTATGTGACGATCTTTTAAAAGTTAAACAGCAGTCTCAGTTCTGTGATTCTCATTGAATCCAGTATACTAGAGATGAATTTTTACTTCAGTCCAGTTGCACAGCCATATGAGGGCTGTTGAAGCGAAGTGGATAGGCGGCCTGCTCACACACACAGGACCTTGTCAGTAGTCGTTGATTCAACCTTTGTCCACGCACTTCAGAGACTGATCACTGATACCATCCTCACTCCGTCTCTCTCTGTGTGTCACCTGTTTCTTCCCTCAGGCCCTGGGTGCTGGGTGCAGCGGGCAGCCCTCCCGTCTACTCCCAGGTGGCCTTTGCCTCCATCGTAGAGGAGGAGAAGGAACAGGAAGCCGCTCTGATCCGCAGCCGAGAGAAGCCGCTGGCACTCATCCAGGTAACGCATCTTGTCTGTGTGCGTTAGTGCTCGCACCTTCACATACACACGCCTACATGACTGAATGTATAGTAATACATGGCTCCTCTTTATCCTATGTGGCAGACATCACATTCTGTGTTTTCTTTCTGAGCCCTCTCTGCTCCAGCTGTTGCCAGGCTTCTGTCAGCAGCTTCACAGAACATACTTTTTTTTTCTTGCTGCTTCTTTTTGCCATTATGTAAAACGCTCTTATTATCATTGTGCACTCGGTGTCAGCGTTTTCTCTTTTAACCTCAATTGAAGGGTGGCTTTAGTTCCCTCAGTATCTCAGACTCTATCTCCTTTTCCCTGTCTTTTTGTGTCCTTGTAGATTGAAGAGCGTGCCATCCAAGATCTCCTGTTCCATTATAAGGCGCGTGACAACCCTGATGAGCTGATAGTGGTGGAGAGGTCTTCCAGGGGTCCCATTGCAGCCCCAACCTGGAACAAACACTGATATTTAACAGCACAGACCACATACCATCAAAGTGAAAACATCCCTTGGAGTTGTCATTCTAATGTTGGCAGCGTTCCTGCTGCAGCTTCATCCAACCCTCACATATCATCATATCCATCAGTCTGTGTTAAGCCCAGTTGTAGATATGAGACCGAGGCAAATCTCTGCAGTGTTACTTTAACTTCTGTTTTATTGCTGCTCAACATTTTGTGTGTGTTTGCGCATGACAGAGTGAGTGTTGTTCATGACTGAATGTGGTCCTGAAGAGTTGTTTTTCAGCCAGGGATTACTTATGCACCTTTTTAAGTTAAGAGTTAAGTTATGTTACAAACACATTTCCCCCAAAAACATTGCTAGTTATATGAAGATAAAGTTGCCAAAGAAAAGAAGTAGGAATGTTGAAGCCACAAAATGGGTCCAAACTTCATCCCTTTGAGCATTTGTGTGTTAAATCAGTGAAAGCTCTTAATGTTAATTAAGAAAATAAGCCAATGATCAACCTTGGCAGAGCAGGTCAGCTGTGCTTAAGTGAAGTGTTTACTAAGGCGGTACCTTTTTAGTTTCTTTTCATGGTCCTTTTGCCTTTCTAATACATAGTTTTTTTGCATCTGCTGATTTGCAGTGACATGGAAATGTAATGTAAACTGATGTTTAAAATGCATATTTAATATATGCTAAGCAATGCAGTTACAGTGTACCATTGTCAATGCTCAGTAGGGATTATTGTGTGGAACTGTCTTTCTAGCCTTCAAAGTTATCACAAGAGTGTTTAAGAGGAGGTGGTGTGCCTTAAATGATGACAACACAGATACAGCAGAGCTAGAATATAACATTTTGTTCAACCTTTTCTTTCCTTCATTAGTTGTTATAGTCTCCTTGTTGTTTTTTCTTTTTGGCCTGGAGCCGGTGTAAACTGAGTAGGTCCCTCGGTTCTGGACCATGTTATGTTGTCTTGACTTGCCATTTGTGCGTATGTGTGGGTGAGACAGGGATGTGAAGCGAAAAAGCATGCATTAAAATGTCTCACATGTGGAATGACCCCGGTCTCCTGTCTGTGTTTCAGTTTCGATTGCAGTGGGTGGAATGAAAAGAGGCGCATTGCATTTTCTCCATTATATCCTCTTTTTTTTTTTTCTGTGTTTTTAGAACAGAAACTCAGTCCTTTAAGAAAAATTGTGGCTCTCGCCGCATCTAATAAAGATAGCATTTAATCTCCCCGTCTCCTGACACTTCATCTGCTCGGCATGAGCAAATGACCATTATCGAGTCTCGGCCTCTGATTAACTGTGATGACCCCGATCTGAACAGAGAGTGTGGCGATTTAGAGATTTTATTGGCTGTAATTACAGGTAGAGCATCACATCGGAAGTCAAGGAGAGATGGCTCGTGGGGGAAATATTAATTACAGATTAGGCTCCATTAGCTGGTGCCGAGACGACACATGAATAGAAAAAAATCGCCCTCTTTACGTCACACCACGAGCCTGGAAACCAGTGTGGACCACTTGAGAAGGACTGCTCAACCTGAGTGCCTGTGCCCTGAATGAAAATGTAGTGGTTTTGTGGGGAGTGCAGTGACACATGACATGTTTTAGAATAACACTTTCAAGCATGAAGAAGCAGCCTCCATAATGTACTACTGAATACACCATGTTGATATCCATCTAAGTGATGGCTGGAGAGCAGAGGTTCCCAGACATTACCCACAGCCCTGTCAGATGAACTGTCATCAACACCTCCTGTCATGTTCCAAATGTCCATCCATCTATTATCTGCACCGCTTATCCTTTTGAGGGTCGTGGGGGAGATGGAGCCGATCCCAGCATTGGGTGTGAGGCAGAATACACGACGCTTATCAACACTTTTCTAAATCTAAATTGTTAAAGTGTGTATTTTTTTATTACGACTTCGAGCAGAATCTATTGATCACTTCAGCTAAATATTGTAAGAATTTTTGAATATTTTCTGCTCCAACTTTTAGCTTTTTTTGGACCATTGACCATCTACCCATAACCAATATTTGTACCTCTTTTGATAATGTATCCCTTTCTTAGCTATTTCAATCATTTATACATTACTTTTAGATAAACAACATGGTCAATCTTAAAATGTTCTACTTTGATAAAGCTTATATATTCGGCTGACTAAGACGAGCCCTTAACCATCATGCTACTATAGGCTAAGGCTTCTGGGGCAACTCCCATGATGCACTGAGCCCTTCTCTCTGTCCCTCCTTCTCTTCCTTCATGTTTTTAAACAACATGTCATTAACTTTGTGTCTTGTCTCTGCTGCCGTTTCTTCTCTGTCCTCTCTGTCTTCTGCAGGTGTCGCTGACTCCAGAGCTGTAGGATCCAGATCTGACACTGCCTGCAACTTTACTATTATTATCATTATCACCATTGTTATCATCTTATAACTGGTATTATTTTTGGACAGAGAGTTAAGTCTGAAAGGGGGACAAAGAGACATCGGGGATTGACACGCAGCAGAGCTGGAATTGAAAACCCCGGCCGCTGCAGAGAGGCTTGAAGCCTCGGTATGGGGCGCCAGTAACAATATTATTGTTGTCTTGTCTCTCCATCTTTTTCTCATTATCTTCTCTCCTGTGCCTTTTCCCTCTTTCCTATCCTCTCATCCTAATCAGTCGGGGCAGATTGTCTCTCACTCTGACTCTGGTTCTCCTTAATGTTTCTTCCTGTTAATAGTTTTTTTTGCCCACTACTTGCTTATGGTGGGAACTGTTGGGTTTCTCTATAATATTGTAAGATCTCAGCCTAACTATTTTAAGTGGTTCCTTGAGGTAATATAAGCTGTGGTTAGGTGCTATACAAATATAACCGAATAGAGTTGAAAATTGAATAATTTTCAATCTTTTTTTAAACTGATCTGCTCCACAATCTTCCCTGGTAAATGCAAAAATACAAATGCCTGTGGTTGGAAATCCCTGCTGTAAATCCCATAGTTTTGCAGAGAAGGTTGTGACACTGTACAGCAGTGAAGCATACTTAAGGAAGGTGCACTCTTCCTGTGGAGGGGTGGTGGAGGACAGGGCCCTGGCCGTCGAGCCTTCCTGCCAGGCAGATGGGAAAGTCATAGGGCCGTCGTCCAGCCGACCGGCAAGGATAACTTCAGGATTCATTTGTTTATGGAGAAAAGGGGCTGTGCTGCGACACTCCATGGAATACCTCCTACATTCCCAGCCTGCTCCAACTGGAGAGTGCCAAAGCACGATGAGCAAGGTCGAACCAGCAGTTATGCAGTCTGATGTCATCACTCATCAGGCGGCTTGTCAGTTTCTTCTGTTAGGATCTAATGACTGTAAAAGACTCAAGTAGTTCTCCAACCTCGTATACGCTAAGTGGACCAATCCAGTATGTCTGGAAAGATCAGAATGGAAACACTGCACTTTGAGAGCAACTTAAGAACCGTACAGAGATTTTTTATTTCTTTATATACTGTGTGGTAAATACACAGCATCTCCGTGTGTTATTAAGTTTCCAAAACTGGGAACTAGCCCCCTGAAACCTGCTGATTCAAAGTTAGGAAGAGGAAGAGAAAGTTTGAGTCATATCAAGATAAACATTTTCAGGAAGTTGATAAATAGGACACGGGTGACAAAATTAATGTGTTAATTTTTCTGACCTTTAGTTCTTACAGTAATCCTCAGTGTCAATTAGAATTCAGTTTTTGGTGAAAGTTAATTATGGCAAAAAAAATGTCCTCTCCTAATATACTATCAATATATACAATTCCTCCTAATTTGGTAATAGATCAAATAAAATCATGTCTGAGTATGATCTGGACATTGAATTACATTTGTCTACATGTACAGTTTCTATGACTTTTCCGTTTCAAAATTAAACCAAGTTATAATTACATTTCACTGTAGTTGCATGACAAAATACTGGAAGGTGGATCATTTTCCCTTTATTTTATTCCTGGACAGCCATGGATGTCTTTGAAGGGGAAATACAAATTAATGTGCAGATTTGATTATATTTGGTCAGAAATGAATATTTCCTAATTAATAATTTATACATTTAATATGTTTTCACAAATATGAATTGTGGGATGAAATGAGTTTGTTAATTCACCATGAAACTCCTAAACTCCACACATCACACTGTACATATGCAGCGTATTGTGTACTATGTTCCAGCTCTTCATTTCAGCTTCATGGTGTTTAACTGACTGTAAGAGCTGCAGCGAACAGGAATATTTGACATGTCTCTCTTATGCAACATTTCAGACACATTCCCCCACACATACAGTATTTGGTATCTCTGGAAACTCCGGACTCTCCATTCAATTTGAAGTAAACCCAACCCCTGGGTTACTGAAGGGCCACTGCTGGGTGAAGGGTGTGTTCATATTTGCAGAAGGTACTGGAAGTGCTGTAGTTTAGTCTGGAACATGTATTGACATACTTGATAAGGTGACCTCTCCAAGTGAACCGCAGCTATCAGCCCCATAAAAGGCTTCTGGAAAACAACTATCACGCCAAATTATTTGATACATGTATATTATGAGATATGGTTTAACAATAATAAGCACGATAATAAATGAATAATTTTCAAATGTAGTAATACTTTATAAAGATGTGTTTAGCTAACATTTATAAGCAGACTCAGACGCAGCAGAGTTTGGGTAGTAGGTCATTCAGCAGCAGTGATGGCAAATGCAGGACCCGTCATCCATAATACCTTAAGAGTTACTTAAGAGTTATTCATACTCTGCTTGAGCTTGAATGCTGACCTGTAGCTCAAAGAGTCTTCCGGCTGCTTAGTTTCCCTTCATAGCCTCAGTCGCAGTGGGTTGACTGGCCCTTTCAATCCTATTTAGTGGACATGGAGCCAGTTAGCCCTGGATTACCTGACCTCTCCGCCGCCGTCATTCTGCTGGCAGCTTGACAAAGATCATCAGGGCTTCAGGAAGTGTCTTACTCTGAGAGTGTGGCCAGAACGTGATGGCCCTCCTGCTGTCTCTTGTCGTTCAGGTGACGTCCACTTGGACTTTGCTGACAGCCTCGTGGCCACGTGTCTCCTGGCAGAGAGCATGGTCCTGTGACGTCTGCAGAGCTTTGTGACAGAGCGGGTGCCAAGCCAGCAGCCGTGATGACAGTTATTCTGAATGTGAAGGAATGTGAACGATCGCCAAGTCATTTTTGCTGACACGTCTACTTTAATGATTATAGTGTCTTTTTTCCTGTCTGCACTATTCATATTAATATAAGACTAATGGAAGACTTACCCATCCCTCCCCATTTTAACCTTTATTTCATAAAAAATACATTTGCACATGTGATTGTTTGGGGTTCATGGATCATTTATCATTGTCAGGAATGCAGTCAACAGATTGGCCGAATGGTCCATGGTCCATTTCTCTTTCTGTCTTACCCTTCTCTTCTTCAATTTCTCCTTCTTCATCTCTACCAAGAGTCACATTTTAAGATTTTAGGGAATTGTTCTCAATGAGTTACATTAGAAGTTGGATACCGCTGTTATGTCTTAAAGTAAAAAGCTACCACCAGCAACTGGCTAGTTTAGCTTAGCATAAAGATAGGAAATAGTCAACCTGGGTCTTTCTCATAGACTGTATATAAAAATGGACTAAAACCTGTATTCTCTTGAATGATCAGTAGAGAGTGACTCCTGTGAGTACAAAAATAATTCTGTTTCTATAAAAGTCTACAATATAATGACCCTACTATTTTACACTTGATTTGAAATGGATACAATGGATACCTCACTTAACATGGTAATGTCCGACCGTACAATATTAAAGAGAAACCCAACAGTCCCCACAATGTACAAGCAGTGGTGACTGTGGAGAGAAAAAAAAGTTTTAACTGAAAGAGACCTCAAGAAGAACCAGACTCACTGTGGGCGGCCGTCTGCCTCAACCCGTCGGAGAGAGGAGAGGTTGGTGGAAAAGAGGGAGAGAGGGGGGAGAGAGACCTGGGACAGTTGACCATCTAAGCTCTGTCAGACTGGTAATATCAATCTTTTCATGTTCCTAAATAAGAAGGTAAATTACTGTAATTCGCCAAAATGGAAATTTATGTTTGCTCTGATGAAATTCCACCGATCCTCCTTTTCTTTCATCACTCTGTTTTGAACGACCACAGAGGCCCATTGTCTCTGAATGGACACACTTGCAAAAGATGCACTCGTGCAATTAAACAATTAAAGGAGCAATTACAGCGCCGCAGATGGGAAAAGCAAGGCCTTGATGAGTGGAAGGTGTGGCTGTTTGATTTGGATGTTTTCCAGCATATCTTCAGAGTGGTTTGGACATCCCAGTTGAGGGGAGAGGCCTTCACACTGTGAAGGTGAACGCAAGTTAGCCAAAAACAGTACGTACAGTACTGAGATCACAGCACGTCTGTGGCATCTATTAGTCTCTCAAGTGCTTTAGCAGCAGCATTGACCTCTTTTACTGTCGCTGTCTCACAGAGACCCTATAATAAGGAAGATTAGGTGAGATGTGTCTCTATCTCCCTGTGAAGCATGACTCATCTGCCACAATCATATGAAACTAAACACACACACACACACACACACACACACACACACACACACACACACACACACACACACACACGCCACAAATTTGGAACCAAAACAGGGCTGAAAAAAATGGACCCTCAGTGCAGAAGTGACTGCTGCTGCCTCGGCACGCCACAGACCCCGTTTAACCCCACGCTACACTTCCTTGTCAACTGAATGATTCTCCAGCTTTTTGTCACTGGGGGTCAGAGGCAGTTTGACTGAAAAAGACTGGAAATCCCATTTCTGTCTGTTCGCCTCTGATCCTCAACCAAAACTAACTCCATCATCAGCCGGGGGAATATCTCTCCGACACTAATGTGACCATCCTGGAAATCCAGTTATCTCTGTGAAGTGAGGATGAGGGAGGAGAGAAGAGACACAGAGGGGCCGACTATGAGAGGGTCTTTGTTTTCTAGTCACATCTAGTTGCCTCAGAAACTGCTCGTCCAGATGTGAGTCCATCATTACGCTGCAGAGACAAGTGCTTCTGATCAAATCTGACACCCAGTTATTTCATCTTCTTTACTTCTCTGGGTCACAGCAGCAGCAGAAACAAACAGATTTCCCCTTCTGTCGACAGTTTAAAATGAAACGTCTGTTTGATGCTGCGTTGGAAACCCGCTCTGTCACCACAGCAGACTGCACACGCACACACACACCAAGAGAAGCATTCCTTTTTCTGATGTGTACTGTTTCATCACTCATCGCTGATTAATGGCTTCTTCTTCCATTTTGTTTTTCCATCTTGACAGAAATATTAATAATTGGAGAAACCTGAAGCTCAGGGTCTGTTCTGGCTGATCCTGGAAAGAGAAAAAAGCTAAATTCCAACTTAAAAAGTGCTTTAACAGGACGATATGTGGAACATCCAAGTGCACCAGAGTTGATGTTTTTTTAACAGAAGCTAATCCGTATGATGTAAACTGAACTCAGTGATACTTTAGATGTTGCAAGACTGAAGTGACTCCTCAGAAATGCGATTGTTGTAAAGGAGGAGACTGGCTTTCAAACATTATTTTAATCGGGAAAAAATATAATAAAAATACATAGAAAATACACAAACAAATGATGTAATAGCATCATAAATCATAAGCAGCCTTTAAGAGTTACCTCAGCATTGTGGTTGTTGCTCTAAGTCATGTGTTAAACAGTGGGGAGACAGTACGTGGGGACAACTCCAGCGTCATGAAAAGTCTCATGATGAAACCACAGTGACACTCAGTAGAGCACATACCTCCGCCCGGCCCAACACTCCCCTTATGAAAACACTAGATCCACATCTTTTCTTGAGAGGGAGCCGCACCAAATTGCACACACTCATAAATATCAATCCTATAAAAATTCCTGGTTTTTTTTAATCAAGATCCATGAATTCAGGGAAATCCTGAATTTGTTTGTGGATTTTCGCCTCCTGAGAAAATCAACGCATTGAGAATATCAAAGCTGAAGCTGAACAATCATGTGAACTCACTGTAAAGCTCTGTAAAGCTTTCTGTTGAGTTTCCATAACAAATGTTTCATATTTTCACATATTGTTTCAGAATTACTTTTATATCAACTGATGTTTTACTTTTTTCCCTGCTCATAGTGATGACCTGATTCCCACATTAATGATTTTTTACAGTCCCACTTCAGCAGCTCATTGCATCCCATTAAACTTGTTCTTCAAAATTTAATTTTGAGGAACAAGGATTTTTTTTTGATACAAAAAAAATCCCTTGTGGCCTTAAAATGTCTTAAAGGTCAAGTTTGGTGTTTAATGAAGCATTCAATATTAATCAGTCTTGTCCAGTAAAAACACGACTTTTAGTTTGATCTTTCATATCTGTCCAAATATTCTGTCACTTGGAATAAACATTTAAGAGAACATATTTTTAAGATGATTTACAGTAGATTTTAATCGAAGATTTGAATCGTCTATCCCAGCAGATAGTCCTGAAGTGAACTGAAAAATAAGCAAAGGCAGCAGGAATGTTACCCTCGACTCCATGGACGATAAATCGAAATCATGCAGTGGGAGAAATGGCACAGGAAAACCAAACAGGTCTCTCGTTTTCTCTTTACTTTTTATTGGGTTGAACTGTTCAGAAAAGGTTTCATAGACCCCAGGGGTGAGCTCTGTGTGACTGTAGACAATTTATGAGGAATAGAAGAAGAAAAAGTATCTTTTATAGACATAAGAACCTCTAGAGCAAAGAAACTGTTTCATTTTAAAACTAAATTAATCACACTTATTGGATTGAAAGAGACAATAATGTCACCAGAGCCAAGAAGTGTGAATGTTTTTCAGAAATGGAATTCTATGGAATTTTCTGACATGACACCATTCATGTCCTTCAGTATCTGAACCAATGAGTCATCCACTTGACTGGTGATTAGCTGAAGTGCCAAGTATTTACAGCAAACAACTAATCAGCAGGGTTCTGATGTGTTGAGGCAGCACAGTGTGTGTGAAGCTGTGGTCGGTCTCTGTCAGCAGCTCTGATTCGGTTATGGACCGTGTGGTTGCAGCAGCTGAGGGACTCAGCACCTGGAAAACACATAGAGGCGAGGCTGCTCTCGGCTCATTGTAACTGACTGAGAGTTCCACGTACATTTCCAGATGTGGAATTCAATTCAGAGATCAAAGAGAGGAGTCAATTTTATGTTATTCTCAGGTTTCCCCAAGGCCGGGGGGATACAGTCTGACACACCCCAAAGAGAAGTATCCAAACAAAGGTTATAGGCTATTTATAAAGGGACTGAAGGTCCATTTTTCAAAACTACTATCATAAAAACCTTTTCATTTTTCTTTAATCTACCTACTAATTCTTAAGTATTTCTGTCTGTCTGTATGTGGAACACATATTTAGCAAACTGTTCATCTTATCAGCTTCACACTTGAAATGTGTATTATGAATGGCCCAGGGAAGTGTTAAAATTGGTGCGATTCTGACCCGCAGAATATTCAATATTAATGGTACTGACTGCTCTGTAGCAGTCAGTGGGGATGGGGGGGGAGGGTGTGCCCCCTGTCTGTGGACTTGGTTCTTCTACGCCCTCAGATAAACTACATCAGTTGTCATCAACTGGACTGAACCACAGGTCAAAATGTCTGTTTGTTTTGATCATTTGACTATTTTTATTTCCCCATGTCGCACTGACACAGCTCAGGTGCTGATCATTGCAATTACACTCTTAGAATCACTTCCTCTTTGGCAAGTTGTCTTCATAGTAAAAGCACAACGTCGGTTTTGTTGCTGCAACGCTTCATAGGCTACTGAGCAGAATTACAGAGCTTCACTTTTAAAAAGTTGTGAACTTGGGTCGAAAGATTGTGTCGTTTTCTTAACAAACCTCTGCAACAGCCGACATGTAATGTATGAAAAAATAACAGCATATAACTAAATCATTCAAACTTTTATATGAACCACACACATGTGCAGTAATAAAGCAAATTCAGTCTCATTTTATGAAAAACATTGACTGTAAAATCTTCATTTCAGAACAAACAGGTAGGATGAACACAAAGTTTTCTAACGTCACTCTGCACCATAGAGGGTTTATAAAAAGCTCTGCATGCAAACAATAAAAGGTGACAGTATATTGTAGAACAGTTTGACAAGGAATCATTCTGAAGTAGCTCTGGAGCAGTAACACAGACCAACATAACAGCCCATTCCAAACAGGCAGGCTTAGAACGGCACTGTGATTCATTTTCAATATTTTGTCTTCTCGGAGCTCGTGTTAATAACTGTGCCAGAGACTTGCGACCCCCATAATCCCAAATGATTTTGATTTGAGCAAGATCATGAAAAAATCACATACGTGCACGTGTTTCAATGTTTCCTGTGCTGCTGTAAATTACCCTGCCGTCACTGATGCTCCCCCTAATATGTCGTAATCACCTCAGGGGTCACATGGAGACAACAAAATACGGTTGATGGTTATATATTATTATTTGCATGGTTGTATTTTTTTTTCTTTTCCCTGTATTATTTAGCTTTTGGGACAACTGTGGCTCAAATATGATATTGATAATTGGGTTTTGAATTGTATTTTGAATTTCTCGCTACCCTCCTTCCATGTCTTGTGACCCCCCCGTGGGGTCCTGACCCCTACTACGTGAACCACTGCTGAACCTGTCCATGTCTGGTCCCTGCAGAAGGAAGTGACGACGTACCGAGGCCGAGCTCCTGTGTGGGTCTCTCTGGATTAAAACAGTGCAATGGAGTAAATGGGATAAACAGGGCTTACAGATCTGGGTGGCGGTAGTGACGCAAGGCTTTACGCTGCCTAATGGGGCGTCAGTTGACACCTGCCCCACCCTCTCAGGGTCCCTGACCTCTCCAGTCCCTCCAACCTGGGCCTCACCACAGCTTTCGTCTGACCCCCTGACCCCTTAGAAATGACAAGTTGCTAATTTGATATTTCTGAATAGAATTAAAACTTAACCCACACAGCTATAGCTGTTCACGTTTAACAATAAGTGAATCACAGTTTCTTAAAGTGTGTGCCACAAGTGTTTTTACAGTTTGAGAAGGAAACTGTCATCAGACGGAGGCTGCAGACCCTGATCTGCAGTTGTCAGTGGTCTAACAGGCTTATGAGATTACAGAGAAAATATTTTCCGTCTGTTTTAAAAAGCAAAAATCTCCCATCTCCTCCTCTTTCACTGAGCTGGGCAAGTTTAATGTTTATTATTATGGCGCTTTAATGCGACACATTTAGAGTGCGTGTACTTCTAAGACCCGAATCGGCCCACAGAGGGCGACATGCCAACGTGAAGTGAGCGGAGGATCCGTTCAGCTGCAGTGATTAGAAAATACTTTTGTATTTAATCTTATTATTTAGTGTATTTTTTTCTTATTTTAATTTAGTTATAGATCATAATCACAGGGGACATTTTGGCACTTTGCGTAAATTTGTGTGCAATTGAAAAGGTTTTGATTAGAAATGACTTCATAGAGTAATATTTGATGTGTATATATTTATAAAGAACCACTACAGATGAACTATAGAGGATAGATGTAAAGGATATATATAGAGCTGGTACATGGGTCAGTGTGTTGAGCAGGTTTTCAGAGAGCAGCAGACTGGGAGGGGGGCGGGGTGACGCACAGCTTCAGACTCCAGACTCTTTCATAAGGCTGGCGCAGGTCAAGTGGGCAAGTGACTTCCACACTAACTTCCACACATGTTGAACTGAAGCAGAGTTATAGGGGGAAGGCAGCTGGATTGTCTTCATCTACCGGGACTCTTCCGCAGCTGCTGATGGGAGCTGCGCGCGTATAAAATCCTCAAGCTTCTTGTGAGGGGGGGGAAGGGGGGTTGATCGTCGGGAAGGAGGATTGTACCAAAAAAGTGCGACTCGAGGAGCAGCTTATTCATGCAAATTCATGAAATCATAGGCGTGCCTTTGGACGATGGAGTCACGGCCGGAAAAACAAACCCCCTCCTGGATGATCAGTGCGCTTCAAAGACTGTGATGCGCTGAGCTCGGACGCATTGACGGCGGCACCGGGGCGACTATTTGAAGAGCTCACAGACGCACAGGAGAAAGTTAGGGCTCGTTTCTCTTCCCACACGCTCCTGTTGACTGGCTGCACTTCGTCCTCCTCTCACCGAACCACCAGCGCCAGTGACTGCTGCGCCACTGGATCTCCAACCGCAGGCGCATCGTACCAACTGTTACGCACGGCCACAACTATCACTATCTGCCCCTGGCTATTTAATTCTTTTTTGTTTCTTATTTTGTTTTTATTTGTACTTTTGTTTCTTGTATGTGTCACTGTCGTTTCAATTCCTGAGAACACCGATGCGGATGAAGTGACAGCCGAGCCACACCAGAGTCTGTGCGTGAAGACGCCACCGCCGATTCGTTCCCGTTTTGAGGAAAAGGTTTTATTCTCATTTTTAGTTGGACTTTTCTCGCACCGCCATGTCCGAGGACGACAGTAGCTCCACCGCCAGCTGCATGTCCGACACCGAAGGGAGCAACGTCAGCGTCCTCAGCTGGGAGCAAGTGCGGCGGCTGGACTCCATCCTGACGGAGACCATCCCGATCCACGGCCGCGGGAACTTCCCGACCCTGCAGATGCAGCCCCGGCAGATCGTGAAAGTGGTGCGCAGTCGGATGGAGGAGAAGCACATCCACGTCCGGGACGTGCGGTTAAACGGCTCCGCGGCCAGTCACATCCTGCACGAGGACAGCGGACTGGGCTACAAGGACCTCGACCTCATATTCTGCGCAGATATGAAAGGAGAAAGCGATTTCCAGACTGTGAAGGACATAGTGTTGGACTGTCTCCTGGACTTTTTGCCAGACTGTGTGAATAAAGAGAAAATATCGCCGTTAACGTTAAAGGTAAACGCACCCACAGATTTGTTCCCCCCTGCTATACTTGTTTACTTTTAGATAAGTGATAAGATTTGATTGCATTTGTGACAATTCGGCTTAACGACCATTACGCGCTGCTTAATGTGCAATTAGATTAGTTAAGTGATAGTAAAACTTTGGTTTTCTGTAGTTAAGAGGATTGAGTTAATCCAATTTGGAAAGGATCCTGAGCTCAGCCACCTAGATCCCATATCCAAGTACATTCTATGGTCTGTAATATCAGGGTCAGTTGCAATAATAACACAAAATCACAACACAAAGTCATGTAAATAAAATGTATGGATATAGAAAAGATTGTTAGATATAAATGTAGTAAGTGCATAATACAAAATTAGGTCAAAATGGGGTTGTAAGTGACTTTGAGCTTAATTATTGTTTCTATCTACTTAATGTGTATGCTTTATCTTTCCCTTTTCTTCATATTAATGCCACACACACACACACACACTCTCACACCACACACAATCACAGGAAGCCTATGTGCAGAAGATGGTGAAGGTGTGTAACGACTCAGACCGTTGGAGTCTCATCTCGCTCTCCAACAACCGGGGGAAGAATGTGGAGCTGAAGTTTGTGGACTCTCTCCGGCGGCAGTTTGAGTTCAGTGTGGACTCATTTCAGATCAAGCTGGACTCCCTGCTGCTGTTCTACGAGTGCTCAGAAAACCCCATGGCTGAGACCTTCCACCCCACCATCATGGGCGAGAGCGTATATGGGGACTTTGTCGAGGCCCTGGACCACCTACGTCACAAGGTCATCTGCACCCGCAACCCGGAGGAGATCCGAGGCGGGGGTCTGCTGAAGTACTGTCACCTGCTGGTGAGGGCATTTACAGCTGACTCAGAGTCAGAGATGAAATCCCTGCAGCGCTACATGTGCTCACGGTTCTTCATTGACTTCCCTGACATTGGTGAACAGCAGCGAAAGCTGGAGTCATACCTTCAAAACCACTTTGTGGGCCTGGAGGACCGCAAGTACGACTACCTAATGACCCTGCACGGAGTGGTCAACGAGAGTACGGTGTGTCTGATGGGACATGAGAGGCGGCAGACTTTAGGGCTGATAGCCATGCTGGCGGTGCGAGTGCTTGCCGAGCAGAACGTCATTCCCAACGTGGCTAATGTCACATGTTACTATCAGCCTGCTCCTTATGTGGCAGATGGCAACTTCAGTAACTACTACATAGCACAGGTTCAGCCAGTGTTTGCTTGCCAGCAGCCTGCGTACTCCACCTGGCTTCCCTGTAACTGAGACCGCCCCCAGGGGAGGAGGATGGAGAGAGTGTGATTTGTTTAAACGGGATCAAGCGGCAGAGTCGCCGCCTCAAACCTGCCCAGGGTTTGACAGCCGACAGAAAAAGGAGTCTTCTTTTTAATGTCAAAGCTTCAAGCTTGTGTTTTTGTTTATAAGCTGAGTATGAATGCTGAATAAAATCCAGTTGGCTTTCAATTCCAAAACTATTCCGATGAGAACATCTCCTCAACGTCTCCTGATCCTGCACAGGCCAACAGGTTTGGGGAAAGATTCATTTGGGTAGAGCTTGGAGGTAAAGGCTGAATGCAAATATGTGACAGTCTCTTAAATGCGAGTCATCGAGACTGATTGAATCTGTCAAGAATGGATTAGCCAGCACATTCCAGCAGCAGGGCAAACGGCCGCAGCAGTGTCCTCACACACACACAAACACAAACACTGGGTGCAATCACAGGCATGTGGAGGGCTCCAGCCCAACACCCTGTAGACTCTAGAGATGAACTGAGGGGAGATGCTGTTAAATTAGTTTGGATAACAAACCGGCATCTCCACCTTGCATTTGGATATAATTATGGTTGTTTACAGACCAAAGATTTTTCTTTTTGATTGTCTCTAACATTAAAACCCGATTTTGATGGGGTAAAAAAATATATATATAAATCTATGTCTATTTGTATATGTGAATATATATATGTGTGTTTATAAGTGCCTATTTGCCATATGACTTTTGTGAATTAGCCCCACTCTATTTCAAAGTCAGGCACACAGAGACATCAGCAGCCCAGAGGCGTGTGAATGTATACGAGAGATCATGCACAGTCACTGTTTGTGTACGTTTCGATGCAGATAAGCAGCCATTCATCAGCATGGTCTTTCCAGTAAAGTCATGGTCAAATGGTTCATTACAAGATTCACATTTTTCATGTGGACATGTGGAAACTCCAGATTTTATCTCCTCTGAGTGATGCTAAAATGTTCCAAATTAACAAACACAGGCATTGTTCAGCTGCACTATATGGATCATCAGCAAAAGTTTCACTCTCACACACACACACTATTTTCGGTGTATTTTGTACAGCGGTGCTTGTCTTTTTCTCATAGGAGAAGGAAAAAAAAGTTCACAGGTTGATAGATAAGAGACAGAGGGAGAGCAAAGGCTGCAGTCAGAGTCAGACAGAGAGCTGCTGTGTGTGCGTTCCTACGCTTCCTCCTGCAGCTGAAGGATATTTGCTGAGACACCTCAGATGACGACGAGACACTATTTGCTGTAGCACCCTGGCAGGGAATTCCTCGGCTGCTGCTGAAGAGCTTGAACTTAGCTGTAGGCTCAGAGCCTGCAGACGCTCCGTTCAGGGTTCAGACAATGAAATGTCGTGCCAAACCTCTCGATGGCCCTCGCTGATAGCCCTGAAGTCTAATGAGCCATTTGTTGACGTGGTGCAGCCGAAGACGCTGTGTTTAGAGAAGACGAGGAAAAAGAGAAAGGAGAGCGAAAGGGAGATGCAGTCGTTGAAAGGCAGGAGGCAGAGTGAGTATGTCTGGAGAGATGGGTGCAGCTGGTGATGGGGTTTATCTCTTGAGGGCTACCATGCTTTACTGTACAAACAGTCTCTGTTCAGGTCAGGTTGCAAGTTAATGCACAGTGCTGCAGCTCGCCCCTTTTTTCCAGGGGGCAACAAAACAACTGTTTCAGCATTTGCTTTCTGTTTGGATCATCTGCCGTTTAAAGAGAGTGATTAAACTGCGTTCACACCAGGTTCAACACACTTTAAGTTGCAACTTATATTCCATTTCTAATGTTGCTTTGATGATGCCTATTAATGTTTTTTATGCTTCAATCCAAACCCATTTTAAAGAACTGTATATATATATGTATATGATTACATGCCACAGCTTTGCCAACACACTTAATCTTTTGCAAACTTTACTGCAGCCTTCCCTAAAGGGGATTTTTAAGCATTAAGACGAAGGCTAGGCCCTACAACCAGGATCGACGCAGTCCTGCGACACAAAGAGAAATTCTCTCACTGAAGAAAAAAAGCTTTTCTTTTCTTGTCCTCTGTCTCGCATAATTCAGGTAATCCATATCTGCTCTGTCCAGTTGTTTCCTCCTCTCAGTGACTGTCCACGTCGACGGTATCCTCCGGATTGCGCAGGCAATGTGTTGTCATTTGATACTCGGTGAAAAGCCGACTAGCTAGCTATAGCTCTGTCAAATAGTGATTGTGCCTCTTGGTTAGAGATTGTGGATAACTGCTTCGTCTTGTACATGTTGTCTCAATTACCCATTTCTGTCCATGCTGTCTTTTACAAATCAAACTTTGAAAAAAAAAGAAAAAGATTTTTGTCTTGTATGTATATTTTTTATGATTGTTATTTTTATAAATGTATCAGACACTGCAGATGTGGCAGTGCTTTGGAATCTGTGATCAAGTTTCAGAGGATATGTTCTCTATAGCTTTTTTGCTATATTTTGTCATGTGTCCAATGGGTCAAAAGGTTAAAGATGCTTTCATCAATAAAATATCTGAAAACCAGATTTGCGATGTCTCTCATTATTCACCTGAGTTTGAATCATGTTTACTGCACTGGATTGTTCCAGACAGAAGAACTGCTCATTTTGCTTTAATTTTCTTTTTTTCAAAGGGAAATCTCTTTACACTGATGCAAGCCATTCTGTGGCTTTCACACAGCTTCCCCTGCTCACTCACTCAGAGAGGAAAATCCCTGCCATGGCCTGCTGGGCCCGACAGACCCATCAGCCAGAAACCCGTCCAGAACTGCCAGAGAGAGCCGTTGTTGAATGTGAGGGGATTTGCATCCAACCTGAAAAAGAGACTTTAACGCTTTTGTACAGTGAATATCTTTGCCTGCTCATCAAATTCTCTCTGTTAACAGAATCCCCAACCCCACCATCCCCAGACACACACACAGCCATGCAGATAATCAGTGCTGAGGCCTGCCGAGCCCACAGTCGGACTGTGGGCTCGGCAGGGCTGAAACGAAACTCACCACAACAGAGTGTCACACGGGTCACATGACAAACTTGTCCTAGATACAGAAGGGTGTGGAGAAGAAAACACAGAACGAGTAAGAGACTTGCTGTATGACACAGAGCTATATATGGCAGACATGATAAGGACATTAACACTTTCACATAAGCGGATTAATCTGAGCCATGAAAGGTATGACTGACAGGTGGAGGCTGATGCATGTACAGAGACGTACAGACACAACACTTGTATACATTCTATATATTCAATACTTTAATTGGCCCTTTTTATCCCTGATATCAAAATGAAAGGGTTAGTTTACCATTTTTTCCAAGTCTGCCTTAAAAACAATATGAGCCTCCCCCTTATGGACAAAAAGTGTGAATTTAATATTGAAAACACAAACTTTGGAGGACAGCCACTTGATTTGATTTAATCTGCAGCTCACCCTGAGGTCCCTGTGAAACGGGCGTTCCTCTGCCTTGCTGCCAAGTGCTTGCTCATGGTGAGAACTGTGATATTGTAAGGTCCCGACCTTACTGTGTAAAGGGCCTTGAGATAATGCATGTTGTGATCTGGCTTTGTGTAAATAATACATAATTGAATTGAATATGATTCTTGCACAGAAGCAGAACTGTGGATTTGGTCCCCCTTGACTTAAATCACATTTGGAAGGGATTCATCTGTGGAACAGGAGGAACAACTGCTGCAACCAGTAGCACTTGCAAGTCAATTCAGTTTTATTTCTACAGCACCAAATCACAACATACATTTTCTCAAGGAACTTTACATATTCAAGTGGAGACCTTACAATATTATAGAGAAACCCAACAAAAGCAACATTTATGATATGGACATAAGAGAACTGTTTTAAGAAAGAGTGGAACCTAACCTTTAAAATCTTCATATTATTACCACAACACAGCCCTAATACAGGTATGTGAAACTAAATTAGCTTTTTTCATATATTCCGATGATTTAAATGGGATCAAATATCCAAATAGCATCAGATTTACGGTCTGTGTCATTGTGATATAGTTTCCATCCCTCAGTGGACTGAGCAGAATGCTGCTGTCAAGCCTTCAAGTGCAACATCTACATTCTGTCTGTTCTGGGAGAGGGATCCCTGACTTGAGGCTCTTCCTAAGGGTTTTAAGTTTTTTTTCTTTCTGTTTAAGGTTTTTTTGGGGGGTGGTAATTTGTCCTCACTCTAGTCAAGGGTTAAGGACAGGGGATGTCACACCTTGTTATGCCTCCTGAGGCAAATTGTAATTTGTGAATATGGGCTATACAAATAATATTTGATTTGATGTAATTTGAAAGACTCTTGGGATTTTGTGTGAACTGTGTTCAGCTTTATAAAAGTAACACTTACTCCATCAGTCCTGGTTTTCTTCAACTTCGTTGGGTTCATAATTTTAACTATCTGACACAACTTCATACCTAAAAGCTAAACTAACATTTGATTCTAAATAATACAAATTAAAAAAACATATTTATTTTTTAATGTGTCGCTCGTAATGATGAACCCAAAGAAAATTATCATCCTGATGTTGCATTTTTTGTCTTTTTTGTTTGCTGTGTTTCAGCTTTTTTCAGTCACATCTTTGAATTTGTCTCAGTGTATGACATGCTGCTAGTCTCACTCTTAATTTCAAGCATGGCTTTACTTAATCCCTCCCTAAGAACCCTCTCATTTGGGTGTTTGCTCTAAAGAAGTCAGATTGATGTAACAACAGCGCCGAGGGACCTAAATCTTTGCTCCTTAATTTGAGATGCAGCATCAAACCATACAGCCTTCTTAATTTGAGGGAGCTTTCACTTGTGAAAGACTCCCAGTAGTGAGCTGGCAGAGGGTGATAGCTAAAGCCAACCGCAGAGGGAATTCACACAGTAGGAGCCAGTGAATGTCTTTATAATTACCTGTTTACCTTTGAATATGAGCTGAGACGCTTGTCATTCATCCCCCAGCTCCTCGTCCCTCCTGCTCGTCTGAGCTCTCAGATGCTCTCTGATGGCTTTTCCACTGCAACGATTGGAGAGTGGCCGGCTTCTTGGGATTTCTGTCCAGTGAAGACATTTTTCCAGATGAAAGTTTTTATGGAATAAGCAAGAACCATTTGGAGGGTGGCTTGACCAAACTGGCTGCCGGGTCGGCCCGGTTACGACACCAGTCCAGACTGGTGGGGAACGCGACTGCAGCCAAGCCTAACGTGTTGTTTCATTTAACTGTGCGGCTTAGTCTCAGAAATCCCCAGAATAAGAACATATTAACATTATCTTTTTTCACATATTGAAGTAGTGTGGGATAACACTGAGCAGACAGCGAGAGAGCAGAACCCCCAGGCTTGTAAACAAATTCCAGAGGAGTGAGTTTGTTCAAGCTGTAAGGAACCATTCATCATGCAAGTTAACAGCCATGGGGGACTTTCACTATGTCAAGAGAAAAACTCTTTCAAGAGACAGAGTGAAAGTCAGCTGCAGGTCACAGACAGCTGCATCAACAGCGCACTACTGCTTTTAATAAAACAGCATAATCTGAAGAGATTGGGGCCTTTGCTCACACCACACCTCGAAACAGCAACCTGCCTCACACACCTTTCACCTCAGCAGATACGTCAGGCTTTTAAAGGTGCAGTGTGTAGGATTTAGTGACATCTAGTGGGGAAGTTCAATGTTTCAGCTGAATACCCCTCACCTTACCCTCTACTTCCAAGGATGAAGGAGAACCTGTGGTAGCCTTCAGTTGTCATAAAAACTCAAAAGGTGTTTAGTTTGTCCAGTCTCGGCTACTGTAAAAAACATGGCGGCCTCCGTAGAGAGGACCCGCTCCTGATTTAAGTATAAAGGGCTCATTCTAGGGTAAAGAAAACAACAATTCATACAGTTTAGGTGATTACACACTGGTGAAAACATCACTAGGATTATTTTATATTCAATTTCTGACAATAGATCCCTTTCACCTCAATCTTACACACTGGACATTTAAGACTCGGCTACTCAGTCATATCATCAACCAGCAGAGAACTGGTTTTAATGTTGGGACTGATTGGTGTATATATCTGCCTGGCCTGACACACTGACTTCGGGATGAGGGCCTTTTTTGTGGGCGGCTGTGGGTCAAGATAGAGTGGGTCGTCCACTGACTAGAAGTTCTGTGGTTCGAACCCTTAAGTAAGACCCCCAAATTGCCCCTGATGGCTGTTCTGTCAGTTTGTGGATGATATGTGACAGAAAAAGTGCTTTATATTGAAGCTCTGTATGAATGTGTGTGCGAATGAGTGATATGACTTGTAATCATAAAATAAGACAAGATGAGAAAAGCTCTATATAAATGCAGCACATTTAACATTTTAAAGTTTTACACCCTAGTCAGACCTGATATATGGGATTTAATAAGCAGAAATTGCTGGACTATAGCCGCTTTCAGACCTGCACTGGACTCCGCTGATCCTCCCCATTTTCTCCGGAGGAAGTGCATGTGTGAACGCAAATGTCGTGAGACGCTCCACAGTTCCTACGGACTTTATACTTGGAGGCCAGGTGGATAAAGTCCCATTCCCATTCTGTCTGCTGCACCTGGCTGCTCCACCTCTCGCCTGAATACTGTGGAGGATTTGTTGCTGCTGTGAACGCGTCTGTGCAGAGAACCTTCTTCTGTGATGTACATGTGTGAAAGGCAAACTGCGGGTAAAGTCTGTAGCCAGTTCTCTGGATTTTACCCAGAGTTCATGTCTGAAAAACGTCTATCGAGAGAACAACCACACAGACAGACCCCAGGCTAACTGGGATTCCAAACCAGGAACCTTCTTGGTGTGACCACCTAACTAACTAACCATCCTGCACCACCTTGTCGCCCCATTCACCAATTATGTGGTGCATTAAATAAAGAAAGTAATATCAGCCACAGATAATAATAATAATAATAATAATAATAATAATAATAATAATAATAATAATAATAATAATAATAGTACAATGGTCTGTATTGTGAAAGTAACATTTTATCAAGTTTTTCTTCAGGGTCAAAGCTTTTACAAATGTTATTGGCTCTTACAATAAGTATGATTGTATCTATTTTATTGTTCTATTTCTCTTCCTTAAAGCACTTTGTAAGAAAAGAGTTATATAACCAGTGTATTATATTTGTTATTATCCAGAAAAGCACATTTGCAAATAAGACATTGAAATTGCAAAAAGCTGCTTAATTTAACCAGAGCAAAATATCTTGTGCCTTTTGATCGGCTATTAAATTTAATCAGAATCCATTTAAGTTTTAATTAAACTTTGTTGAATTGTCCTTACGTGGTTAAAGCAAACAATGGTTTGAAAATTTAAAATGACAAAATGCAGTGCACAAACAGGATCAAGCCATAGTCCTTCAGTTTACACTGCTGCACATTATAATCAATGTAAATTGAAATGAAAGACTGATTAGAGCAGTAACAGACATTTGCAATATTCAATAGCAGGCCATAAAAAGAAAAGACATGATTACAGTTCCGAGAGGAATTGAAAACTTGCTTTCCAAAAGAGTACTTAGCAACAGTGAACAATAATGTCAAGTATGATATCAGTTTCCACATTTGTTGTAGTGACAACATGATGTTTATCAGAAGATTTGGAGCAAATTTGAGCCGAGCTGGGAAACTGTTTGGAGCTAAAGGTGTGTCAAACAAAAGGTAATGCAAGACAACTCTGCCGGAGTGTTACACAGCGTCACGCTTGAGTCAACCACTTACAGGAAAACACAAAAGAAACCAGACACTGGAAGAGAACAGACCCAGAAGTCAGCAGTGACTGATGGCTGATGTTGTTAATGTTTGGAGACTTGTCGACTCAGATGGCAGTATCAACAGGAGGAAATACAAAGTGATTCCTGAGAGTATAGACACAAAGAGAAGCTGGTCACAAGAGAGGCGTGTGTGTGAGGGAGTGCAGGGAGGGAAGGTGATCCTCTCCGTCTCAGAGATTAGTGTCATTGAGGTTAGCTGGTTTATCTTATATAAGTCTCAGCACCTGCAGGACAGATGAGTGTCTGTCAGTAACTGGGACAGAGAGAGACACACAGGCAGACAGACAGACACAGTCATGTGTTATTAATATCATTTTTTGCACCTTTGGTAAGCAGTACATTTTTCATATATGCACATTTTTGTTAATATGTAAATTGGATCTGATGATGTCATGTATTAATTAGGGAATCTGAGAGTGTGATCAAACAGGGAAATATATGATCATTATTCACAAGATCTGCAAGAGTCATTTGAATTATATAGTGTGTATATCCATGTATATACATAGTGAAGATAAGATGAGGAATAGCAGTCTTGTAATGTTAACTTTGTGTATCATAATTGTTAAGAATTAAGAATTAATTAAAAATAATTGAATATTCATTTAAAGAACAACATTTAAAAATATATATACTGTGACATTGTATGGGCTCCAGCCCGTTGTGACCTTGGAAAGATGGGCCATGAAAGTTGACGGATGGATTTGATGGATGGATTTGGTTTCCTATCAGAATATAACTGGTGATACAGTAGGGTTGTCTTGCCTTGAAAATGTAGCTTAAGTCTGCTGTATTCTTAAAACAGCAAGTGACGTTGATTATCTATGGATTTGAATCAAAAACAAGAGAGTCAAAAAATGTCTCCCTGTCACACAGCCAGACTGAATATTACACCCATATCAGCACAATATATAATGGCTATGCATGGACAGGTGAGCATCTGTGCATGACTAGAAACTAGAAGCAGGCTTTACCTTAGCAGTAAAAACAGGACGTATCCTCAGATATCTGAAGTGTGTGCAAACATGTGATTGTAATTTCTGCTTCTAATTCATTCTCCTATAGCCAACTATAGACTGAGTCATTGCTGAGCTGAAACCAAACTGCCATCAGGGGATTGTGATTTGTGGTGTGAGAAGATGTTCTGCTGGCAGCGAGCTGATTCATTTTCTTTGTCTGCAGAAATAAGACCTGTGGATGTTCCAAAAGCTGCTTGAATGGAGGGAACACACTCATTTAAGAGTCTGAAATCCCCCACAGCACAAATGGCCAACTAATGATGAATAGTGGTAAAGCAAAAGCAGCTCTGCGCATAGGCACAGCAGCACCTTTTCTTTTGTTTTGTGGACTTTAAGTGGGACAATTAAAGGGTAAGCTGGTATTTTTAAACATGGGCCCTATGTTTATTATGTGAGTGTGTCAATGAATGGTACTTACAAGAACTTTAGGCAACATTACACATGTCTTGTCCCTACTGGTTTGAGCTGGAGTACACAGACGCCTACAAATTGAAGAGTGAACGAGGAGAGAGAGAGAGAGAGAGAGACTAGAGAACAAAAAGAGGGGGGACAACAAACCTGGTGGCATTCCTGTTAGTGACTCAACCCTGTGGCAACAAATGAAGAATGTTTATGCTGCAAAGAGTGAGACCTGCCGATGTCCGATATTGGAGGTCTTCATTTGTCGGAGTTGCACCATAAGATTACATTGTAGCCACTGCAGCCTCGTCTGCTGATGGAAGTGATCTACTGCACCGATTTGAAAAAAATCTAGAAAGTTGAAATATAAAATATCACAATTCCCTAAAGGGTAAACATGGTACCAGGTTAGGGGGGTGACATGCAGCAAATGGGCCAGCCAGGATTTGAACTAGAGACCACTTGGCTATTGGTTATGGCAGTACCTTCAGATGTGCTTTTTTTGTATATTATGTTTTGACATTTGCCAGGAAACAGGGTGAGAGACACGCAGGAAATGACCGAGTTTGAGGTAAATTCTCGTATCAGAACACAAACAATGGGACACAAAATACTGAGGTTGGAGGGTAAATATCTTTCAAGTTCATCCTCTTCCTCATCCTCATCCTCTCCATTTGATAGTGAGTACTAATCAGCAAATATTCCAACCCTAACCCTAATAACCTCATGGTAATGCTAAAGGAAAGGTCAACATGAGCAGGCTGAGCGTATGGAGAACTGAGATGGCTCTGCAGGTTGTAGACGTGGTCTTGCAGAGGGTGGCAGAGCTGAGATATAAAATGTTTAACTCAACATATTTTCCTCAATTTGATTGTCATTATTCTGTCTTTCAACAACAGCATTTTGACTGGCTCTCATGTCTTATCCTGCGTGTAGCTGTGGCTCTTTGACCCCTTCACCATCTTTCCCTCTGAACACATGACAGCCCTGGCATCCTGCAGCCCACTGCTCTGAATACGCCAGCTGCTTTATATGAATATGCATTCTTTGGACCACTAGTAGTAGTGTTAAAACTCTATATTTAGACACTTGACTGCGAGGGCCCCAATGCTGAGAAAAAACACATCACGTTCTCCTCAGCAAACCATAGTTTGAGCACATCTGGGGCTTTGACGAAATTGAATTTTTAATTGAATTCAGGCTTGTTTGTCAGTGAATCCATTCAATCTGTTGTACGACTCACCATGATTTACTGTATAACTTGGAATACTGCATTTTCATTATCATTTCTGGTATCAACACCACTCTCAAAATACTTTTACATTTACAACAGGACCAAAATATAATTGGATATGGTCCAACAATTTAGAGTGTGTTTAAGCTGGCCCCATATAGCAAACGTAACACTTGCTTAGCAACGACAATGTTATTCTCAGAGACAAATGCAACCATTTCGGACTGGCTCATCAGTTGCTGAGGTAATAGGACCCAGATGGTAGAGCTGATATAAAAGCCAGGTAATTTCATCCAAGAGCACTGTGAAAGGAGTTGACACTTCTCGTCTGAATTGGACCAGCCTGCACTGCAGAGTTTACCCTTGCGTAAAACCAAACCGAGATAAGGCTATCCTGTGTCTCCCCAGTGAGATGATCCTCGTAAACTTGTATCATTTCCTTAAAAAGAAATTTCATTACTTTCCAATTAAACGTGATTGGGAGCGGGAGAGTCTTACGATGTGAGGAGAAATGCAGAAAGTCCCTGGCAGGAGAAATTGATTGTCTTTTGAAAGCTGCACAATGAAAATCTCTGATTTGATTATTACTGTTAAATGCAATTCTTACTTGGAGGCACGCACAACCACCCACACACAGACAGATGTTATATACCTTTTACTTGAGATGCACGTGTTTGGCTACATGCAAAAACCATTTCATGTGCTGATTTTTTAATGAGAACGATTTTTTTTCATTCAACCATGAGGGTACAAACCCAGATTTTTTTCTTGACATTTTCCTGACATAAGCTCACAGTTTTAATACTCTACTAGTACTTTATCATCAAGAATACTGAAAGAAGTATTCAAAAAATATAACTTTTAACCAATTAATATGCAACTCTTTGCAGCAATATACCATAATTTTATCAGATCATCCACTGGTATGGCATGAAGTCTCTGCTGTGAACTGCTCATATATGCAAAGATGTTTATACAAACATGTCAACATGTCAGTCAGATCTTCTTACCTCTGTCAAGGAGCTTAGTAATTTGTGTGTTTGTTTTGTTTGTTTGTTTGTTTGTCAGCAGGATTACTCAAAAACAACATAAAGGATTTTCACAAACCTTGATGGGAAATGCACCAAGAAAGAACCTATTAAATGTTGCCTAGGATCTGGACAAACAGGCAAATTAAAGATTTTTTTCACTTTCTTTAACATTGTAAAGACTGATTTCCCAAGGAATAATTCATGGATCTTGATTTAAAAAATCTGGCACATTTAGCCTATGTATATATGTTAATCCCTAGCTTAGCAAAGACCCAAAACAGTAACACCTAGCTAGTTCAAAAGTACACCAACAAACAACTCTAACTTTGACATATTTATACATTGTATTTTGTTTGTTTAATTTGTACATAAACTGAAAACAAAAATTAGCTACTTGTGATTTTACATTGGGCTGTAACCAATGTATGTAAAGATGGACAAGACATCCCCACTTCTTCCTGCTGTATAAAAGCAAAGCCAAAGTAGTCTGGATGCCAGTTTGCCCAGGTGACATCATTTGGAGCTGAACCCTAACCCTGCAGTGGTATCGACATCCTGCTGATAGTACCTGACCAAACGTTAGTCCTAAATCAGCCTCACCTGCCAATCATGATGTATCACCCCATTTATAAAGCATCAAATAACTTAACTAGACCAAATTCAGATCAAGAAAAACCCTCTTAGAAAAAAATATTTTACGTGTACTCTTGACTTTTTTTGGTCCATGTCCCATCAGCTAACATGGAGAGAGGTACGTTTTTTCATGGAAGACATTATGACTTTTTCCAATAGTAAAAAACATGGGTGTTCTTATTACAATTATTGATTTGCTGAATTCGCTTTTCACTGCTCAAATTTCAGGGTTCTGATATTATTCACAGTCAGTGTCATGATTTAATGGAACATTTAATGAGAACAGAGCCGTTGTTAATGATACTGGCAACACTCGTGCTAGTTCAATTAAAATAATGACTGCTGCAAAAAACACATGGTCTGTATTTATACAGTATAGCACTCTACTAGTCTTGATGACCACTCATAGCACTTTACAGTACAGTTTATTGCCATTCACATGCAATTCAGGGTTCAGTATCTTGTCCAAGGACACTTTGGCATGCAGATGGGGGAAGACTGGGATCAAACCACCAACCTTCTAGTTAGAGGACGACTGCTCTACCCCCTCAGCCACAGCTGCATAATCTCTCAAGAAAGCAAATTAATATATTTCTAAATGTGAAAAAAAAAGAAAAGACTAAACTAATCTTGACAATATTTAGACATGTGTCAGTGTTTATATTGCAACTGGATAATAACATAATTTAATATACATTTACATTCCATTTGTCCAAAATGTCAAGCAAAGATAAAAAGATTTAGCTGCTCTTGTTGCAAATACTCAGACTATTTCCTTTACTTCCATTCACAGCAGCACACGTAAACATTGAGCCCCTCAACCGACTTCATCTAAGAGCTTCTTCTATGCCGTGATGCCATTGAGCCTCACAGTCCTGAGTGAGACTGAGGCAGCATTGAGACCTGCAGGTTCCTCTGTGGAGCCCCCGGCTTGGTTCACAGGGGTCAGTCTGAGGATGTGCTCTGTTTGTACTGCAGAGCCACGCGGCTGCCATGAGAGCCGTGTGGACCTTTCAGAGCCCTGACCAGAAAAAGAACAGCATTTTTGGAAAGTCTGAGATTTTTTTCCCTCTCACTTCAGGATTTTACTGTGGCACTGAACATGTGGATGTTTATATACAGAGAGGGAAGTCTATTGAGTTAATGCTGTATTTGCTCACTGGAGTATGAAATATTTGACTCTGTGAAGTATAAAATACTACAGGCATGGTCAATACATCAAAAAGTGGCTAAACGTGTAATTTACTTTTCCTTCTCTACATGTGTGACTCCATGAGCTACTGGAAATGAGAAGGTAAACATACAATATTTGTGCATATGTGCAGATGAGAGAATCCCAGTCATACTCACGCACTCTCAGCTTCCTCATCCTGGCCTCTGAAAAGCACTTGTCTGGTCACAGAACAGTAATTCATTGTCTGACAGCTGTTTTCTTTTCTGTGAGCCGGCCCTGCTTGGATCCTTGGGTGTCATTCCACACACAGGGCCAGCTGGAGGTTTTCCTTAAAAAAAAAGAAAGAAAAGGCCCTGAGCCCAGTGCTGACACATCGTCCAGTAAATAGGAACAACAGAGAATCCCCGGACCGGAGTTCAACCCTCAACACACATCACATCCAGTTAGTGTCCACCGGTTTCATATCCAAAAGGCATAAAACCAAACTCCAGTGGATTCACAATTGGGCTGGAATTTAAATTCAATGATTGTGTGTTTTATAGGTTTTTGGACATCTTCATAGACACCTGCTTTTTGCTCTCAGCTCAAAACACAATTCATGCAGAGCTGCTGGAAAGCTGTATATTGTAAAATCACTGACTAGGGTTCATTTAGAGCCTGGTTGATTGGTAACTCTGCCCCACACACACTGACACACTGACACACTGACACACCCTGATTATATCCATCCAATAGTTTTTATATGACATTTCATTCTAAACCACAACTGTCAACCCATGGTGGCACTGCAATGGATCATAAATAAGACACTATGCTAAATGTCTTCAAAATAAATGTCTTTTAATGGAAAGTTGACACTGGTTGGCAGATTTTTGGCAGCCACTTGAAATGAGCCCAGAGCAACACAAGATGTAACAAACATGACAAACGTTATATTATGAAGCTATGACACTGTCAAATGCTCTAATGTCAATGGTATGAACCTTTAACTCAGGTAAAGTGGTGGAGAGAAAGCTTTATTAACATACTTCTGCAGGTTGCGTGGAGGTGAACACGCTCCGGCTTGTGGGAACCCGTTTGTGAAGCGCCTTCTTTTTTACTGACTTCATGGATTTCAAGTTTAACGTTTACTCTTTGTCACATTTTGAACCTGCGTCCTGACAGGAATTTAATCACCAAATGACTTTCCTGATGCTCAGATCTGCAGGACACTTTGTTGAGATTTGGAAAGTGAGCGAGTTGGCTCAATGAGCGAACCTCAGCAAGTGTTGGGCAGTAATCAGTTACTTTATAGCTAATAGACTAAATTAAATGCAGTTATTACTAATTGATATTTTTTGGGCTTATATTCACTGTAATATTCACTGGAAGACCCTCGCTGCATTCAGTTGACAGACTATTCCCAAACACATTACCTTGGCCCAACGGGCAGTTGGGGGAGGTTAGCTTCTACTAAAAAAGGAGTTCAGTGACTCTGTAGTGTTTCTGGGAAGCACAGTTGTGTAATGTTAATACCGTTGCCTCACAATAAGGAGGTTGTGGATCGAACCTGACCGTTTCCTGCTGGTACTTCCTCCCAAAGTCCAAAGACATGCAGCTTAGGTTAACTGGAGACTCTAAAGTGATCAGAGGTGTGAATGGTTCTTTGTCTCTATCAGCGCTGCGATACACTGGCGACCTGTCCATGGTGTCCCCCGTCTCTCACCCGATGTCAGCTGGGATTGGAAAAATTAGTATAATGGATAGATTGATGACTATTTTCAAGTGACTTGCCAAGAGTTTCCTGTAATGATATCTGAATAGACCTGCAGATACGTTTACAAGAGTCAAGAACCATGATTCCAACTTTGCACTGTTAGATGTCATGAGACTGTTAAACAGTGTTGTTACTGTCAGAAATGTATTATCCATGTGTTGTCACACAAACCAGCCCAGCTGGTACTTTAATAGACACTTTTGACGTTTCACACATAAACATCTAGTAGCTTATGTCTGGATTTAAGTGATGGCACTTTACAGTTGAGGTCAGAACGAGCCGAGGGACTAGCTACAGGCTGCTCTGCTCCGAGTGCCAGGTCTCTTGATGAGTCATGAGCAGAACCTGTTTTACAACCATCTTCCCTTTCATTTCCTGTCTGGATGACCCAAGCCTCTCTGGAGGGTAGCTTGTTATACAGCCCCAGCTTGGCTTCCACACCATCTCCGCCCCATCATTTGTAGACAGGATGTTTAACCAGGCCGCCTGGAGAGGTCATCTGGGGAGGCCTGGGGTGACTTTCCCCAGATGGTGCAACTGTGCGTTGGCCCTGGTGTAGATACTGATAAAGACCAGTCACTATTACAGCATGATACTATCACTCAGTGTAAAAACCTCATAAAACTAATGTAAGTGATTTCATGGATTCTCTGCAGATGAAGGATTACATGGTCCTCTGTGGGTCGAGCAAATTCTCTGGCCTCCCTCAGCCTTATAAAACATTGATCTGATCCACTGGGGTACAAAGAGCAACTGTGGCTTATCTCAGCTGTTAAGAAGCTCATAAGTTGGAGGATTTCAGCCAACAGTGACAGTAGGCCAGTACTTCACTGACTCTAGTCTTTCAGATCAATTCGGCAATAGTGCTTCCTTCTCTTTTAATCATATTGATCAGTTGTGTTCTAAATGAGGTACAGCCATTTCAAACATTGCAGAGACAAGTAAAAAAAATGAATATAAGAACACTCAATACATTACATTACATTTCATTTAGCTGACACTTTTATCCAAAGCGACTTACAATAAGTGCATTCAACCATGAGGGTACAAACCCAGGACAACAAGAATAAAGAAAGTACAATTTTATTCAATACAAGGCAGTGACAGTCAAACAAGAACAGACTTGTTTTCATTATTGGGTTTTGAAGGTTTTCTTGATCCCTTTATTTCAAAGATATCTGTGCTTGAAATGCATTGCCTTGAAATACACTAAATACCTCTTATAATTTTATGTCAGGGTTCATCTTTCAGTTCTCAGTATGATATTTTTTAAGGTGCTAAACGACAAGCATGTTCAGGGATGTAAAACCTCAGTTAGAGGACCGCAAGGACTACCACCCCAATATATTGCTCCGTATATTTGCAGCCACCATGGCAAAGGAATTACACTTGAAAAGCCTCCAAGTGGAGCAAAGACGGACACTTTGAAAAATGAGGGCGGCCAGAAGCTTCGTTTTAATGTTTTATTGGCACAAACTACCAATTTTCAACATACCTCTCTCCTCAAGTGCTCATTAAAGCTAAAATTACACCAGTTAAAGGCTTATAAACCACCATATCGCAGCAGCTTTACGGTGAAAGCGCAGCTCCTGAAAGCCTTTCCTGTTTCCACGGACAAGCCCCTGTGCACCAGCGATGGAGCAACACTCTGATCCAGGACCGCCGAGCCACAGCTATACTTACCTGGGATAAAGATGACAGTAATTATCAGAGTTTTCCAGCATCATACCTGTGCGAGTGGAATCCCTGCCACACTGTACACACCTGCCTCAGCACATGTAAGTACAACCCTCCTGCAGTGCAGCATTTCTTCAGCTCAAACGACAGATGCTTCCATACCATGAGGGATGAGATGACCACTGATTAGGTAAATGGTTTAAAAAGGAACTGGGAGAACTTGTGCCGGTCCGTCTGTAGACATACTGTATATAACATGTTTAATAAATGAATCAAATGCTCATATTCCAAGTGCAGGGTCTTAGTGTTTGATTCTTGACGGATAGATTTTGGTTTGGGTATCATTTTATGTGAAAAGTGAGTCAACCAAAGGAATAGGTCCACAACTTGGGAGCTTACTATCTCCGCCAGGATTACACAAACACTACTGAGCCAATCTCATGTAAACTTGGTGGAAGGGTGGCGTACAGGCCAAGGAAGATGGCATTTACTTTTGGAGCAGATTTGGTTAGGGTGGTAGATCAATACATTTTTTCACCTTCTTTAATATTGCAACATTTTTGTGAATTTATCTAGAAATAATGCAGAAATTTTGATGAAAAAAAAATAAGACATTAAGTTATTTGGTGCAGCTTCATTGATTTTTGTTGGGCATGAGTGAAGGTATAGATCTACTGAGGGCTATTCTCCAGTTAGTTTATATTGGTAAGTAATGTAAGTTGAGCTGTGTCTTTTTGTACAGATTAAACAAATGAGATGCAATAAGTCAAAAGCTTTTTAGAGAGCGCCCAAGCTAACCTCTGTTCCACAAAGTTAGCTTTTGAGATTTATTGCAATATGACTTCTTCGCCATTTCTTTATTTTGTCTTTTTGCAAAAATCACGCAATTTCTTGTTCCATATTCTAAGACAATCTGCTGATAGCCTTCATTAATTTAAAGTAAAAACTAAAACAATCGCTTATAAAAAGCGAAGAAAACAAAAATAATAGTACTTGAAATATTCATAACTTGAATCAAGTTTCCTTAAATGAAAAATCATGCCTCTAATCTTATATGAAGCCCCTCGTTCATTGTCAACACAATGTATGCCATTGGGAACATGGGGCCAAGGGAACATTTAAAAAAGCTATACTGTTAATATGAACTTTAACTATAGTGCATCGACTATAGCCCTTATTCTAACCATAGTTCATCTTAATGCATGACATTACCTGACTTTTAAACAGGAAGTTTCAGACACAAGCATTCAATGCAACAAATAGAAATTATATCAAAATGGTAATGTTGGAGCTCATTTAGGAAATATTGCCATTACTCACAGTCTGTTTGAAATGGTAGGAAGCTTTTAGCAACCAGCAGAGCAAACCCTCAATCCATGGGCAGAAAGCAGGACTCTGCTTAAATATACATATTAGTGTCCCAAAATTTCCTCACACTGACCCAGGTCATATTTCAATATATGAAATATAAAGGGACTGAACTGAGATGTATATTATAGAACCAATATGTAATCGCTAACAGCAGCGTCAAATATAGCTCCAGTTTTCATGTATTTAAAGCTATTTTCAGATCATTTCCCTGCTTAGTGACCTCGAGTGAATTGTTTTGCCCGAGAACAGTCCTTCTCCCCTGTGCTTCATGAGGTCATTGTATCTGAGTTACAGTCCTGCCCTGGGCCACAGTTCACGCTGAGGCCCTCATGTGACTGTTGCTGTTGTTCTGGGATCCAGCAGTGCCTGTCCTCGAGTGCTCAAATGTTGACAAAAATCTGGAAAGCAATAAATGGGAAGTGGGAGGTAAAGAGAGAACGAGATTAAAGAGGACTCCACAGGGGGAAAAGTGGGAGAACAGAAAGAGGGAGAGTGAGAGGCGTCTAAGTGTTCCCTGGTTGTGCCACACTGAGAGCTAAATATGGCTTTTTATCAGTTCTTTGGTCTGAGATTTATTCTGGTGTTTAAAGTGAGCGAGTTTCAGGTTACGGTGTGTGGAACATCTGCTGACTAACAGGCCCATTGATTCAGGCAAAACCGAAATAAAAGCTATGACTCTGAAAATGACTTCAACCTGAACCGACGTGGGTGTACGCCCAGGACAAACATGACTTGAACAAAAAGGCAATGGAAAGAGAAAAGATTTGGCCTTTTGAGGTTATTAGTCTGGGCCTTTTCCTTGGAATAGACTGTCTTCACCTTGGCTGCACCATGTTCTGAGTTCACGGACTCACCTCGAGTGTGTTGGAAGGGAGCTGCTGGACGCCGGCCCCTCCTCTCTAACCACAATGGAGTGAGAACAGGCGTCAACTGACTGCCTCCTAGAGCAGTGATAATACCTGCAATAACCACGGAGACATAAAACTGACAGAGGATGGATGCTACTCTGTATTCATCTCTTCTGACATGTGTAACCGCGCGTGCAGTTCTTGCCTCGTTTATGATATGGTGCTATAATTGTAGATGCTTAGCCCCACCACAGGGCTTTTGTCTACAGCTTCCTGGCTGCGGACGCTCCTCAGCTGAAACAATAAAGGGATCAATGCCTTGCTTTTCTTCTCCTCTTCATGCCAAAATTTGTACTGACCTGTTTTATTTTACCCTTCCCCCGTCCTCCTCCTCCTCCTCCTCCCTGCGTTGTATGATTCCTTCATGTGCTCCGTTTCCAGACAAGTGAGGAATCTAATTCTGCTTCTTATTAAGCATGGCCACAGTGACCCTGCACTGTAATCGAGCCAGCTTGTCCCTTCCCACAACAGGAAACACCATCACCTACAATTAGCCAACCAATACAGAATCTCTGGCTCCAACTGCAAACCCTTATCCCTGCATATTGAATTCTGTTAAACATGGCAGCAGCTTCATGGACGGGCCCATGGAGACTTAACACTTCGATTGCTTGATGCTATGGAGAGTCTTGGTTTGTATGTTTATAACAGCGAGCATCACGATGGCTGCCAGCTACCAGCCAACAGGACACCGAGGAACATTTACCATGACGATCAACCAATCACGACAGCCTCTTATTCTCCATTAGGTACTTCAGAGACTGGAAGATTATATAAAGAAAATCCTTGCTCGAAAAACAGATGCTTTAAAATGGAATATAAAGTATCTGTTCTCCATCGCTGCAATGAGTGATGTTCAAAAGCCAACCACAGACTCACACTTACAATGTCATGAAATCAATTCACAATTCATCCCCTCTGATCCATTTCCTCACCCTGTCCTTGTGATTAGTTGTTGCAATTCACTTGTTTCTTTCTCATGTATTCAGTCAGTGATTGTTCCTAGAATAAACAATGCTCTGGTGCTGTTCATGCTGCATGTCTGTGTTCCGTGAAAGGTGCCATTGTTTGCATCCACTACGTGTTCAGAAACACGCCTCCAAATGAATGAAAATGTTGTTTTATATGCAATCTGCAGCCTAAATAATAAATAAATAAACAACTTTAATGTAGTTATATATTAATTGGCAAGGAAATTAATTAATAGGGCTTCAAAAAGATGGAACAACCTGCTCTGTTTTAATATAATAACTAGAATAACACTTAGTAGAGTGCATTCCTCTGCCAAGGCCTGACAGTCCCCTAAATTCAATCAAGCTGCACCAAATTTCACACTCTTATCAGTTGCATCAAGATCAATGAATTTATTCCTGAGAAAACAGTGAAAATGTAAAAAAAACCAAAACGGCCTTACTCACAACATTAAAGAAAAGAGGGGGAAAGAAATCCTGGTTCCGTCCCTGATTCAGATCCGCACCGGAATTTAATTGTGGCTCCATATCACATCCCTCCACAATGTGTACATACACACCAACCAACAAACGAACATAACCTCCTTGGTGGAGATAACAAAGTAATAACATGGTGGCCTGTTTCTATTTAATTGTAATGCAGTTATACAAATATTGTAGCTGGTAGATTGATGAATGGTGTCTCACTTTAAATCAAGCTGTCATCATTAAGTCATTAATAAAGGGATTTTACAATAATCTGGTGTCAAGATGTGAATATAAGCAGTAGCTGTAGTCCAGAGGCCCTGCATAGTCCAAGTTATTGGTTTATGCATCAGTGGGGTTTTATTAATAAACTAAAAGAAAAGTCAGAACAGGTGTCAAACCAGGTGTCAAAATACAGGCATTTGTCCAACCTGGCAACCCACAACATGCTCTTATTAAGTAAACAGCCACGCATATAGCTACCCTTTGGTGGATAGTGTTGAGGGAGCTGAGGATGGTTATGCATCTCATTTTGTGGTTGTAGGTTTTAAAAGGGAGTGAAATTCACAAATCACTATAATACCACAAGTGTCCACACACACTTGCAGCTACACAAGCCTGCACATGAAGTGCAATAAATCTGTGTGCACACGACCATGCATCCATGACACACCCACACACACTCTATGTTCAGGTTTGAACATAGAGTTCAAACCTTTTACAATACACTCCGGTTCAAGTGGACACTTGTCTGCCTTGGCTGTGAAAAACTGATATCAGGACAGACAATATACTATAAATCTAATATATTTTATCAAGATGGATTGGACCCACCTACTTTATCCACTGATTTAAGTAAGCTTGCACACTGTATCCACAGGTCCTTGATATATGTGGTTACAGCAGAAGGTCCATGAAAGGAATGATCGATTTGCTTTCTATTATTAAGAATGTGATAAAAAAAAAAAAGGTGTAGTAAAATAAAATGTATAAAATCTCGGTGTTACCCAGTTGCTTTGCGACTGTCTATGTTGTGCAAACCTTAGCCTCACACTTTTGGATGTTGAGGCTGAACATTAATGCTTTTATTATCCAGCACAAAGTCTTCCATCTCTCAATTAGATGGTGATCATGTAAAACACATGGTGCGTGTGGTGTCATACCCTGTGTGAACTTGTTGAGCAGCTCCAAGTAGCACAGGAAAACTAAACACATAATTCAGGATGAATAATCTAATTTCTTTCCCCTAGTGTAATCACACTTATCCTTCACACTGCTTCACTAACATGATAGAATGGGGAGGGAAGAGGAACATTTGTACTGTATGAACTCAGCTGCCTATGCACACGGGGGAAACACAGCAGCTTGAATGCTAACTTTGAAAAAGTCACTCCCTGAGACTAATGGGGCAGGCACGGATGCACAGTTCCAAGTGTCTGTTGCCAGAAAGCAAGATGGATGAGGGAGCTTGTTGTGGCCAAAGGTGTTTGACTATCCCAGCTGGCTTAGGACTCTGAGGGAAAAGCTTTAATACACATTACCTTTGGTGCACCATGAAACTCTGTGTCCTCCCAAAAACATCCCCTCAGACACAAAAACGTGCTTATTTCCACCTCACACTGCATACATATTTGTGAAAGCAGCACCTGATTGTGTTGGAGCTCGGGTGAGTCAGTGCAGCTTGCATGGACCTGCTTTGGAAACTTCTGGAAGTCCCAGTGTATAGTCCCATTCACACTGTTTCTCACACCGGCGTTCAAGGTCACAGACCCGGCTCCTCCATAGGCTGTCGCTGCTCCAGTGTCAATTGTCAAAGGAGGTGCTCACTTATAGGGGGTTAAAAAGACCATCCTTACACTTGAGTTTAAAGCCTGAGGTGCTGAAGTGCAGCTGTCTGTCTGCGTTTTAACAGCAGCAAGAAAAAGAGGGAATGAGATAGACAGGACGAGCTATGTGGCATGTAGAGACAGGGCAGAGACTCAAACTGCGTGGAAGGACAAATAATTCAGGTACGGAGCTGCCAGATTGATCAAGCAGAGGTCACCCTCATTTTTTGTGTCCCCTGTTGTCCTGGTTGAGCTCTTTGTACTTAACTGAGCCACCTGTCCTCTGGGAGTCATTTGCATTGTCGTCATGAAAGGTCACTGTGATTACTGTTACATGCTATTACATAAAAGTTCCCTATGTTCATTTCCCTGCACACTATAACAAATGCAAAAGAGACTGTGGTTGATTATCCATTTTTATTGAGGGATGCCAGACTTTTATTACACACGTCACGAAACTAGACACTACACAATAAAATATGTGGTGGATTATACAATATAAAATGACAAGTCATTATAAATATATTTGCTTTTGTATTTGTCCCCAGAGAGAATACACTACCCTCCTGACTGCAAGAGTTCAGTCAGTATTATGTCCAACACAGACGTAATATTTTCCCAGCAGACAGCGCTATCACAGATTATCTTTAGGAGACAAATTATTTGCTATTAGACAAAAACCTGGCACACAATCCTGAGAGAGAGCAGAGCTGCAGTGGGAGAGCTGTGGGAATAGAGGAGCTAGTGACTGTCCAGGAAAAAAAAAATACATGGCAATTTGAACAATTCTTATTCTACCTCACTACACACACTAGAAGAGGGTAAAACCTTAAAGGGGACATAGCATGCAAATTCCACTTTGTTAGTGCTTCTACACATTAATGTGGGTATCTGGCATGTCTACCAACCCCAAAACTCTGGAAAAAAAACACTTGCGCGTTTTGTTATGGTTCCTCTAAGTCAGAAACGTCATGCTTGAGTGACTGGAATGAGCTTCCTGTGTATTGTGTCGTCACAATACACTGGAAGTCTCCCTACATGGCCTTGAAGGGGAATACAAAGTATGGGATGCATATTTGATAATTTATATCATATAAAATATGTCATTTATATCGTTTAAAATCATGGGGGGAGAGGGGGAAGGGGGGAGCTGGCTCATTAGCATTTAAAGGAACAGGCACTCAAAACAGGTCACTCTGTGGAGGGCTGTTTTATACAGGGTAAAAAGGGTGCTGTTTTAAATGATCCTTGTGGTATTTTGACCAAAGTATGTTACAGACATTTCATTAAGACCCCAAGGAACCATATCAACTTGTGGTAAAATGGGCATGCTATGTCCCCTTTAAGTACTGAACTATGAGGTACATGAGTCTGGACAGCATCAAATAGAACAAAGGTCAAAAGCTGGTACTGTAAATGGCTGGACTGCTGATGGTCAATGTGCAAAATCCAGGACGTAATCGAAAACTGCAGAAACTGCAGAAACTGCAATTCATGTATTTAGTATTTCGGCCGACTTTACATTAAAACAGTTTTCATTTGCACAATTTCTTTTTCTGTTTTCACAAGAATGAAACAGAATGAAACATTACTACATCTTTAAATGCAGTAAAAAACATTAAATATCAAATACAAAAGAAATATATGAACAAATGGTGGTGGACAATGGCTGAATCATGAGGCTAACTCAGACTGAAGTAAAAGTAACATAAGAGATTTAAAAGTAGAATGGCACTCAATAAAGCACGTTCCTCTGCCAAGACCCAACAGTCCCTCACAATCAATCAAGCTGCACCAATTTTCAGTTTTTAGCCTAAATGTCCGCTGACCTCATTCACGCTCGCATGCACACACTGCACACAAGCTCTCACCCAAGGACACGCGCAGGGTGTGCGTTAGCATTGCTACATCTGCTAGCATCACTACTCCCAGTTGTGGACATTTAGGCTAAATACATGGTGTAAATGACGCCGTTTCTAGTCAAATTTGAATGTCAGGGCTTCTGGACACTTGGATGACACCACAGGGGCAGTATGGAGGCATTAAATTTTTTTCTGTTTCTTTTCTGTTGTTTTTTTACATTTGAAAAATTGGTCACCAGTTACTTCAATTGTATTGGATTTGGCTGCAACACTGTTTACCCCTGAGACTCCCACATTTTTTGTGGACTCATACACTTCACCCACCCCTCCATCGGCATAGTGGTGAGTAGATACTGAGTGAATTTTTATTTTTCGGTGACCATACCTCAACCCAAGTTCCAATAAAATCAGTTCGGTAGTTTTATCGCATTCTGCAGACAGACAAATAGACAAGTCAACAAAAATACAGCAATGAAAACATATCCTCCTTGGATGAGGTAACTATCAATAATGGGACAGAACCTACTGGGGGACGTGGGTCAGGAAAAACAGAGAAAGCCTGGTATTCTTTGATTTGGTGAGTATGACCTGACCTTGGTTCATAATTTTGAATTGGTAGATCAGTTCTATATTGTGGGGATTAATTATTCAGAGTTTTATGAACATATGGTAGAATTTATAAATTACCGGTAACCAATGCGTGTGAGTTGGAGCAGGAGAGATGAGTTGACTTTTTTTTTTACCATGCAGTTTAAAGTTTGGCAGCTTCATTTTGAACCATGAAGAGTCCAGCTGAGGACTGTTGCTGACAGACGGATCAGTCTCTGTGGAGCTGTAGCCAGGGCCAAAGTTTCGAACAAATAGCCAAACCCTTAGCAACAAACCTGGGAGACAGACCCTGACAGACAAATCTGGGTAATCTAAAAAGAAATTGCTCAATAGATCATACATAATTCACCTCTGCGTCGTTCCAATGACTGCTTTTTTACAGTCTTGAATCCTGAAATCTTTGGCTAAATGAAGCGCTAAATTTGATTTCTTTATTTGATTTTGATTGTAAGTCAGTTCACAGTCACAGTATCAGAGGAGCTGCTTTGTCAAACAGTATAGAAATGCAAACAGTCAAAATTGTTTTTTATTATCCCTTTGACTCTCGTGGAAGCTCAATATTTCACTTGATGTATGGGATGTTAAAATATACAGTACAAAAATGTCCAGGTGTTGACCATGTCCTTACATGAGGCTACACAGAGTCACTCTCCAGCCATCACACGGATAGGAATCCCTTTTTGCACAACATCAGTCAACAGGAAGAGAGAGTTTCCCAGGATTCCTCAAACACTGTGTCTGTGTGTGTTTCTGTGTGTGTTTAGTCTGGGTACTGTGCGGAGCGTAAAGTAGGAATCACTTATGACTCACTGGTGAAGTCTTAGCAGTTACCCACGTCTGATTTGTGACAATTTATCCAGTCTGAGGGTGTGACTCATCAGGCCCCCGGCGACAAAGGCGCAGCACACACAAGACCTAAATCCTGCCTTCCTGATGGAAGACTGATGATCAACACAAAAAGTCAGGCCATACTCTGGACAAACCAAGAGATGCAGGTGGAAGTACACAGAAGCAAAAAAAAAAAAAAAAAGACACAAAAGGAGAGACGGAGGGAGCCTGAAGGCTACCGAGGGGAAGACGGGAAGTTGAGGGAATAACAAGTATACTCAAAGATTGGATAATAAAACAATGCATTTTATTGATAACATGCTTTTACAGATACATACAGTAACTATCTCATATAATCCAAGTATGGACTTTTTCTCTGAAGGAATTCAGAGTCTCGAGCCAAACTGTGACATAGCAATGGTTTGTAGATTCCAAAAACTGAACAATGAGCCATAAAAAATGTGTAGTAAGACAAAAAGCCTGCAAGAATTACTGTGCTTATCACTTTTTTAAGCTTTTGCCAGTGATGCATTCACTGCATGCTGGCAGTGAATGCATCACTGAGTTTAGAATCATTTCCATGACAGTGAAGATGTGAATCTGTCTATAGCTTAGCATCTGTTAGCACAGCATGCCTTTCAATCTTTACATTTCTCCACATTTTGAATGAATTTGCATGAAGAATATGAAGATCTGAAGAGTTTACTTAAAAGAGCACTTCATACTTTGTAGGGTTGCAGGTATATAAAGAGTCAATCTTCAGCAGACAAATGTATCTACAAATGTGTTGTGAAATATTTGTCTGTTTTTCTAAAGACATTTGTAAAGTCGTTGATAAGGTAAAGGAAAACAGCTGCTACAGAGAGGTAAGAAAATATGAGACTAACCACTCGTGTGCAGTCCACTATAAATAGATCAAATTAATTTCCAAGAAAACAAGGGAAGTTCTGAATTGGGCTTGATGTGTCACATGACGTGAAAAAAAGATTGTAATGGGGAAGACCCGAGGGAGATGCCCAGGAGGCATGAAGTGGTACAATAATTAGTTAAGACAGTAAAATGAGTGAAAAGCAGAAGTTAAACAGTCATGAAGCACACAACACCACTGGTTTAAGTCCTTCCTTCCCCTGAAGGTCCTCAAAACATTATCAAACATATTGGATATTCCTAAACTTACTCTGTCATCAAGACTAATTCAAGCCCATTTTCTCCTCACGCCTTGGGAGATGCATGATTTTCACTATATAGGAATGTAAATCCGTACTAATGTCACAGCGCTTTTTAAAATGGTTTTGATGCTTGTTGTGCAATGATACTCGCTCATACAAACTCCAATAACAAATGTTTGATGGGCGCAACTCCAATTTTTACTCTCATGATTGTGAGTCTCAAAATCACTTGGCAAACACAGTGCCAGAGAGGAGCATGAGCCACAGATGAAACCCTGTATCTCCCTCTCATTGCAACTTGCAGCCGTAAAAAAAAAACCATCCAGTTGACTAAGCACATGTGGACGTCTTTGAAATTTCAATATCACAACTTCCACCAACTTGCTCCAGGGATGTTTTCCTGTTTACCTGTAGATCAACATGACAGACGATGCATTTAGTAACCTCTCCGCTGATGTCACCTGAACGAACCGAACAGCGACCAGGGAGCAGATGTGATCTACAGTGTGACACAGCAGCAGCATGACAAAATATCAACAAAATAACACAAAAAAAACCACTGGCTTCCTCGACACCAGACTAGTTATCAATAATGCAACACAAGAGAGTTTCAGCCGGAATGTGAGGATTTTCTCTTCTAATAATCAGGATATAAACAAAGCAGCAGTGGTAATTGGATGTTTATGAGCGTGTGTCTATACTTGAGCTGAATGTGTGAACAGACATTTCACACAGTGGTAAACACACCCCGACACAAGGTCAGACGCTTGACGTCAGCCTCCGCTTCGCTTCTCCGCTGCTTAGAAACACAGAGACACACACACACGTACATATACACACACTCATACATAGAAATCAATTGTGCAGTACATCACTCTCTACATGCTGCAAGAACGCTCTTCAATGTTTCTCTCGTGTGTCTCTCTCTCTCTCTCTCTCACACACACACACCACACACACACACACACACACACACACACACACACACACACACACACACACACACACACACACACACACACACACACCTTATCTCGCGCACTTTATGCAAGTGACTCATGGCATGGTTCTTTCTGTTCAGTGGCTTGTATGAATCGGTTGCCATAGAAATCAAAAGACAGCTTTCATAGGTTATGCAGAGTAATAGGTCTGAAAATAAAGGCACAGATCACTTTGAAACTGCAGCCAGTAGGAAAAAAGGAACTGATTGCCATAATAGGAAATGATGTCTGCTCAGAATTGGACTGAATGATGTCGGAGGAATGCTACATTAAATTCATGATTTATTGCAAGTTCCAGTTTTAATTATTGCTCGAGGCCAGATGTTGATACTTCCTATTGAACAGGCCGTTGACCCTTACAGTTGCATCATGCAACAATTAGCATTACATATCAAGTCCCATTTTTGATACCATTTATTCAAATGTTTGAAATGGTTTATTTGCTTTTTTAGTTTTTTTGTGCCTGGCAGGGTCTGAGTTTCCTGTGTGGGAGAGTACTTTGCACATAATTTACAGGAAGTAATGCTCACATGTGCTGGTGGTGATGTGGCATGTAAGGTAACAATCAAACTCACACTCAACACACACAATGACCTTTTTGAGTGCACTGCATGCTACACGATCTTCCACCAGGAGAAACATTCGACCCGTCTCCAAACTATGTTTAATCATGAGAACACGAGAAGAGACAGTGAATCCGACTGATCCTCCCGCTCTTCAGTGTCATCCTGCCCTCAAAATGACACATCAGACTGGAGGAGTTGAAGCAGCTTGGTCCACTTTCTTCTGTCCCAACCTGTCTCAAGCCGAAGAGAAAACTAACCGAGCCTGACAGGAACCTGACAGGTTCATGATTATTGCCTGATTTTGATGTGCAGTGTGAAAAAAACCAGGGGGCATATCTCACCACCACTACATGTACTTTCACCAGCATCACCGCATTCTGTGCTCTGAGTCTGGAGCCAAGACTCAGACTAGATTTCCATCAGCCACTCTGTATGTGTCTTTGAACAGTTGACACATAGCGATTGCTGACTGCTGATTGAGCGCCAATCTGGGGTTTTTATCAGGGAGTTGCAAAACTCTGAGACTGGCAAATTGGTTATCTGACTGTAGTGTTTGCAAGTTAGTTTCTGCCCCTATAGTTATGGCATCCTGCAACAATGTGGTTTTGGATGTGTGTGTGTGGTTGTGTGTGTGTGTGTGTGTGTGTGTGTGTGTGTTAAACCCGGGGGCTGCTCACATAACCCACTTCCACCCCAATCTCCTCCAGACTTCAGCAGAATTATCATCACCTCATCTATACCTTGGGGGGGGATTTCTGTACTACGTTCTGCTTTAGCCTCTTCTAATCCTGATGACATCACATAGGGGTCTAAAACGGCAAAAGACTATAACATTCACATTACTTTCTGTGCGCATGTCAATTAATGTTGTTAAACCATTGAATCGAAGTCTCTCCTGATTGAACTGGCAGTGCAGCCACTCAAGACGTGTTTGCAGCCCATCAGTGGTTGATATTTCAAACCCAACTTGCACCTTGATTATTAAAAAAGCACTCGACATCACTGCCAGCCTGACCTCATCTGTTGCTGAATCCAAAACAGCCCCCAAGGTTTACGACTTTAAGGTGTGAAAACAAAGCCCTGTGCAGACTTGAAAGGGGGCTTTAAAATGTTTATTGTGTGGAGCTGAGTCTGTGTCAGACTGGACTGACCCAGTTTCATGAGGGAAAAAAGACAAAAATAACATAATAACATCCATAGAAGCCCCTCAACCCTCTCTTTACAACACCTCTCCAGTGTCCATCCATATTATCACTCTGTTCCAGACACTCGCTTTTCACAGCTTCCATGACAATCTTCATACACAGCTCTTGTGTTTGGAAGCTGACAAAACTGAATGCAAAACAAACCATATCACCCATAACAGCTTTTTAAATACAAAAAAAGTGGTTGTTAATTATAAAATCTCCATGTTCATATCTTATATGCAAACTTAAATTCAGCATTTCCTCTCCAGTATGTGAGCTACTCATGTGACCTGCCCCAGCTGGGCCCAACAGTTCTGGCTCTACAAACCATTTCAAATTTCAATCTTCGAGGGAACAATATATGCAAAATACCAGGGTCTCAGCATGGCATTGTGTTGACAGGATGAGGCAAAAACACAAATGCTCCTTTGCATTTAAAAAAAAAGTTGTGTTCTTAGGAGATACAAATTAGAAGGGGGCCTTGGCGCATACCTCCGCTAAGGCTAATGTCAAAGCAGTATTTCTCATGAATTTCCCATTTATTATCTACACTGTGGCAGCCAAAATGAACCAATTTCTTCTTAATAGTTTCAGCTGAAGTTGGCCAATGCAGTTGTCGCTTTCAAACGAGAACTTGTTCCTCACTCTTTATTATGTGTACCTGTCACTCTGAATCTGTCACATATGAGAGTGACATTTGTGTGTGTGCACCCTCTGCTAAGGAATTCTGTGGGAAACACTGCAGAGAAAGTGAAACAAAATTCCTGGACCCGCCCCTTGATCCAGACAACCACAATTTGAATAGGTTCTTTCTTGACCCATACCACACCCTTCCACCAAGTTTCGTGGTAATCCCCCCAGTAGTGTTCTGGTTAACTAACTAACAGACAGACAAGACAAAAATATTACCACCCTGGTGAAGGTAATAAAAATATATGAACGAGAATTTCCTTCCCTCACATTTTTGTTCACTTTACGAAACCTGTGGAGGTTACATGAATCCACAGGTTCACATGTGTACACTCTATTGTTTATTCAACATCCAGATTCATCCCCAGAGGTTACCAGCCACAGTACTGTCACAGACAGAAGCTGTTCCAGATTATGCACAGAGCCGAATGTTCTATTTGTTTCATTGTGCACAAACACATCAACTCCAGTAAGAGTTTAGAAAATAATCCTGGAGCTGCCTGGAAACAGCCTCTTTAAAGTTATAGTGATAATGAGCACTAGTGAAAGCTGTAATTGTTTCCTATCATCTGGCTCTGCCTCCCTCTGTTGCCAGGTCAGATAATAAACAACTATTCACAGACGCCAGCCCCATTAACGTTGGAAAATGTTCTGAGACCACTGCAACGACAGCAATTAGTGATCGTTACTCGGTATATAAATACAAAATATAAGGTTTGAAGCATCTTAATCATTTTCAGAGTTGGTCAGATGTTATGTAAGAGATCCGAGCAGCAGGATCCTTAGGTCATTTCTCTGTAAAACTGAGATACTCTTCCTGAGCTCTGCTGTGTGCTGGTCTTGATATGGTTTGGAAAGAATGCAGAGTGGTAATAAGCAAAAATAGCATTCGCAGTGGCAGAACATCTTCCAAGTGGTGGAGGCAGTTCAAAGTCATTGTGCTTGCTGACAAACTTGCCCTTGTTTCTCTCCTGGCTCTCCAAGAGACATGGGAACCAGATGAGTATTTCGCCCTGGTTTGATTTAATTCCATCTGTGTGGCATGCTTGCCCACTGATTCACCCCTGCTCACTGCTCTGCTTTCAAAAACACACATTTCAGCAGTAAATCACAGGCTTTAGTGGCATGTTGTAGAGACTGTGGGGCAATTCCTTCAGTTGGGATTTATCCATATTACAGTATCAGACACGCTCATCGTCTCCTCTCTAATCAGAGTGCGTATCTATTTGCTTTCACGCTGCAACAACCTTACGCAATGCATGTCTTTGTGGAGCATGATCCCGGCGACTCATCTGTGTTACTTTTGTGCATTTGTCCCTAAACGTATTGATGAGGAGTGGCTGCATCCAAGCCACCAAGACACAAACATTTCCTCCATCGGGCTTTACCAAATAAACCAGTTATAAACAAGAGCTCAGCTTCCACCATTCCAGCAGGGGAAAGCAAAACAAGATGCTGAGGCTGCAGAAACACTTCCCAGATGTTTGTCACGAAGTTTAGGAGACGGGCCGTATGGTATGATTATTCCGCTGCTCATGCTGAGCACAAGGATCATAAATTCCTGAATGTATGTAATACTCATTGGCTCAATCTGCATTGAATATATGAAGCAAAAATATTTACGTACTTACCATGGCATCTATACTAGCAAATGTTAAAAGACTTTCAAATAATTTCCATGTGAAAACCATTTTCAACGTCTCATATTCCAATGTTGTTCATATTTTGGGGTCAATAGTTTGTGCACTATCTTACAGCTTTCTTTAATGTTTGAGGGCTGCCATACAGAATCTTTTTTCTTTGTTTGTCTTGGAACACAGCATCCAGGAACCTAACACGAGCCCTGGAAGTCCCACTGGTTTCCAGTCGGATCCCTGCATGTACCTCTCATCATGTCTTTCAGTTTGGAGAAAATGACAGGACGTACTGCACATCATGTAAGACCGTCCCAGGTAGGGACTGTCAGGCTGTCGCTCTCTCACAGCCATTTACAGATGCTCAACAGGGTCTTGGACGTCGGTAGGTGTCTGCACAACCTTGAGGGGGTGTACGAGTCAGGGACTGCTGTTCTTGCTGCTCTGGAAGAAACCAAATCCACTGAGACGAATTGAGAGCGAGACACACAGGGACGTGAGGACAGCTGCTGAGAAGCGTCTTTAACTATCAGCCCAGCCAAGGAAAACAAAACAAGACGATGCAGCATCCCATATGCAAGAAGAAGAGACAGGAGTCAGATGTTGTTGTTAAAAGCTTTTATGAAATATGACCATCATCACATTTTCCATCGGTACAGTGGTTTAGGACAGTGATTTAGTAACTGTCTTTGTCTGATGGACCCACATGTCTTTCTGATAAACACGTTCAACAACAACACTTGTGTGTTCTTTTAAGATTTGAAATAACACTGTAAAAAGTTCAGTTGCAATATTACTTTAATACGTGAACTCACATCATGGAATGTCGTTGTTTAGGTCAGTTTGGTGAAGTTTGCATGTACTACTACTTAGAGTAATGGAAACTATATATCCCAAAACTGTATTTTACTGTATAAGAGAAATGTTTTGCTTGCATAGTTCGTAATGTCTCTGTGTGTTGTAGTTCTTTCTCAATGATACAGATATTAGCACGCTGCAATAAAACTAAAGAAGACCACCATGGGACTGATAACTGAAGTCTCCAAACAACCTGCTCAGTATTTATCTCAGTACACTCAGCTAATCTTCAATTATGAGGAAGTATAAGTCTTTCTGGGACTTCAATATTCCTACATGCCTGTTGTATTTGACATAATTATTGAATTTCATTCATTATGGTCTTAGAAAGGTCTTAAATGTAACTTGTCAATACCTACAGAAACCCTCTACTATTTCAAATGTTTACTTTAAGCTGACAATATTTCAACTATTCATGTTACATTTAGCTATTTTAATTATTTAACTATGACTTTTAGTTCATTATTTCCTGGCATTTTACCATTACTTTCAGCTAAGTGAGTCTTTACTGTTAATTTAAGCTATTTTAACCATATCCATTAATTCATTATTTCTGTCCATTAATTTTAGAGCTGTTTATCCATGACTGTTGGTTGGTTATAATATATAATTATACTAATTAAATAAAACATTACTTCAAGCTAGCTTGCTAACTAGCTTTGATGCACTCTGAGTGACAGCTTTAACATACTGGTGGGAGGTGAGTACTGTGTAGTCTGAAGCTGGAAACCTATTGGTGGTGTGTCCTCCTCAGCACAAATATGAATATATATTCTTGAAATCTTTCTTTCTATCAGTTAAGCAACACTTTACTCATTTTCCTCTACCTCCGCAGTAAATACCTCTTCTTGGGACTTTTGAAGAAAGAAGGCCATTTTTCACTACATTGTATAAAATTGATTATTGGGGCTCAATGACTCAAATGTGTTTGTGATTGAAAATGTATTCTACTTAGTTTAGACCCGGCACAGCAAGTCATCCTTTGCAGCACAGCTGTGAGCTGAGTTTTTTTAAAGACAGACAGAGGAGAGAGGTTCGCCTTGAGCCATGAGGTCCATCTTGGGGTTACTGTACAGGAAACGTCCACTGCCAACGACCACAGTGTGTTTATGCTCGTTGATAAACCAGCATCGTGGTCTAACACAAACAGCTGGTTCTCTGTATTTAGGTGTGGGGTGAACAGATTGCTCCTTGTGGACCCGCACATCAAACATTCCTGTAAAGCCGAGTCCACGGAACCCTCCGTGGAACACTGCCAGCACGTTTCCACGTCTGATCGAGGCCACCCGCCCGCCAGCCTGCGGTGGAGAGAGGATGACAGGATGCAGGCTGAGCGGGGCTGGCTCGGGGCAGAGGTTTACTGTAAAGTTTACGTGAGTATGCCAGCATGTGTGCAAGTGTTGCAAGGTGTGGGACGCTAATATGCACCTTTGCAGAGTGTAACTGTTTTAGAGGCATCCTGTAAAGCAGGCTGAAAGCATCCTTGACTTAATTACACAGCGTGTCGGCACTAAAGAGAAGGTTCCCTGTGAGACCAGCACTGGAAGATCAGTGTGAAGAATGAAAACCAGACTGCCAAAAAATGGGAAGTTGTTGACTAAACATCTGTGAGTGTGTGTATGTCTGTGTTTGTGTGTTTGCTGGCAGGTTTGCAGGTGTTAGGAGCAGTAAGCAGGCAGGGCTTGATCAGGAGGGTTAAAGGTCAATGATTCATGAGCTGATGGAATTTGATATAAAAATATTGGCTTTTTGTGCTTTTCTCTCTGCAGTTAATTTTTTCATTTGATTTTCATTATAAATGATAATTTTTTTTTTTTTTAAGTGCTATATAAATACAGACCATTCACCATTTACCATCAATTCTATATAAGGATGCCATCTTCATGTAAAGGTTATAAACTCCACCTCCTCCATGTTAGCAGGATCAAAATAAACAGTCAAAGTGCACGAGAAGGATGGTAACAGTAAGTTTAGGTATAGTTCTTATCACACTGATGTATATCCAAGAGCAAATTTTCCTGCTATAGGTTTTGTTTGAACTAATTCTTTTTATGCTATTAAAACAGGATGAAACGTCATGATTGACAGATGAGACTGACTCACAATTGGTCAAGCGCGTCCATCAGCGGGAGCCTAATTGCTACTTTAGCAGCATCCCTTGATTGCTACTGTACAGACTCTGGCTCCAAATGCATAAGATGGTAGCGCTCGTATCCAGGATATTTTGGCTTAATTTCTGGACAGTAGGAGGAAGTGGAGATGAATTGTCGATCTTTAGTGACAGTCTGTATGCTAAACCTAAACAGTGTTTGTTTTCAACTTCAACTGACATCCTGTCGTATGAGTAAATACACACACAACAGATCTATACAGTTATATAAAGACACAACAAAAACCTGTTCTATGCAAAATTGCTTCATCAATAAGCAACATGGCATCAGAATGTATCTATTACAATCATAAATGATTTTTAAATGTTATTATTTAGTTTACATTCATTATTAGTATCACTCTCTTTGAGGAATCTGTTGCTCAACCATTTGTTATATTATTATGGTTTGGTTGAACTTTACTTAAATATCAGATTATATAATCATATCACTCACAGCTATTATTTTATATATGATAACAAAGCCTCAGGTGTCAGATTCGCACCTGCAGTGGAGCTGCCTTTAGGTACGGGAAGGCAAATCAATATCAGTCCAACAAAATTTAAACTGTCAGCTCTGACAACAGTCCACAGTTTGTAACCCGAGGGGACGTTTAATGAAATGCCTGTCAAGTGCTGACTGTTGAGCACTTACAGCTTTGTAAAAGTAAAACAGGAAAATGCCTCCGTCAAAAGAAAAACTGGAATATTTTTGAAACATTTACATGTTTTTGTGCAAACTTGTGATTAAATTAAGTTAATCTTCAAGACCTGATATTACGTGTTATGAAGTGAGGGATGACTTGTGTTTCCATTTTGTTAACAAGAACATTGCAGTATTGCCTCCTGATACAAATCTCTTCCATATTGCTGTAATGTTTAAGAAAGTTGTGGTTTCATGCTCGGGTTCCATGCGGATGTGTTTCTGACTGGGGTTTCACGGCATATTAGGATACCAGAAGCTGCGTTCATGTTTAATTCAAGAACATGAATTATTCTGTCACAGGCTTAGCACTGGCTGTGACACAATGTATGTAAACAAAGACAGATCACTATATGCCCACAGGCTCTTACATTGGCTTTGCTTGTTGTCTTTGTGTTCCAGAGCCAAGTAGTGATCCTAAATCTTTAGATAACTGGTGATAAGATAAGCTTCGGAAAGATTTACTGGCCCATAATTTTCCTGAACTCCTAAATTCACACTCATCTTCAACAGTGATGAAAAAGACAAACACACAGGAAATTGTCATCCAATCCAGCAGTCCCACCTGGGCTCTGTAAATCATGACATTGGCCTTCTCACATACAGGGCCCCCCCCATTTCAGGAAAATGCCTCGAGCCCAGTTCATGTCTGAAAACAGCTTTGGTGTCTTTCAGCTCATTGTTTTGTTTACACATTCTCATTTCCAGCTGCAGCAGGCAGTTGTTTTCAGAGAAACTGTAAACAAGCTGCACAGCACCAAACAGCAGGCAGACACAGTGAGTGACTAGATATTGAGCATAGTGGAGCATTTAGCATAAAATAAATCAGATCATTTCCTTAGGAAACTAAAAGAGAGAGGAGACACAGATAAACACAACTCAACAACTCAAAGAAATGAATTATAATTTTCCTAAAGTGTTGCTTCCACATTCACCATATTCATTTTATAAGGTGATAATAGGTCTAAATTATATTAAATTATAACAGCTTAGTGTGTCTCCACTCAAGTGCCCAAGAGTTTCATGTAAATAAAAGATGAATAAAACACAGCGGATTACTGGTTGAAATAATAATTTATATATATTATATATATATATAATAATCACAGTTTAATTTCAGCTCTGTAAAACACTCCGAGAAGAAATCCATCTCTGCTCAGTTAGTATCAGTGTGGTGGTCCTCCGAGTTGTGGTATCGTGTTGATGTTGGGAGAAGCAGTAGCTGCAGAACAAAAGTATGTTTTTTTGCTATATAATTAGAATATTCTTATTTACATGGATTGCTATTAGCAGAGTGGATGTGGAAGCTTTTTAATCAAGTAAGAGGAGGACGTAGTTACCAGTGGAGGAACTTCAGGCATGTGGACGTCAGAAGATTGTAATTATCCCAACAGCTGATTCTGATTCTCTCTCTCTCTCTCTCTCTCTCTCTCTCTCTCTCTCTCACCTGTCATTGACCAAATGCATTCCTTTACTCCTTACCTTCTGTTGCATTTCAAGGGACTTTGCAGGCCCCAGGTAAAAAGAACCTGGAAGGCCCCGTCGGACCACATTATACCTATAACACCAATCTTAAAATCAAACCTCTTAAGCTACAAAGATTTCACAGAAAACTTGTGTAATGGGGCCTCGTTCAGGGCTTTCTGACCATGGTACAGCTGATCATAGAATTTAAGGGAGAAGCCATTCAAACTTGAGGGGGTTCAGCGTCTCGGTCTCCACAAAGCTGTCAGACCCCACAGGTACAGTACGGTGCGCTCCTGAGGCCGTATTCAATAACATTCTGAGATTACTCTCAGACTCAGGCTAAAATGACTCCAGCAAGGAGTCATGGTTTAGGATTGATTTGACTGTGCGCAAGAGGAGGTGTGGTTGACATAGTTGGTAGGTATGATGCATTCTTCTAAAAGGTGGGATTGGTTGATAAAAACAAAAGGCCAACAATGGACAGTGAAATCAATAGGCCTATTCATAGCATTTAGTCTCTGAGGCCAAGAGGCTAGTGTGAGAGAGAGCAGCAGCAGATCAACACCTCAGTCCCTGTGGCTGTGCTGTACCCGTGAGAAGTGTGGAACCTGCTGGTGTGTGTTATAGTCTAAAAGTGAAAGTGGAGATAAAAACACTATTTCTCAACCGCTTACTTGAGTAGTTTCAACTGCTGGCAAAGTTATCTTAAATATATTAATAATGTCTCCTCTGCTTGTAACTCTTAAGCCTCCTAGAAGCCCTCACCCTTTCTCCGAACAGTTTCTCCTCCAGGAGCTTTCTTAATCTTTTACCAAGGGTTTATTCATTAAAGGAGACATATTCCACTCATATTCAGGTTCATAACTTTAATTTGTGTTATTACTTGAAAACAACACATCTCTTTCCGTATATGGTTCATTGCTGCAGCTCCTCTGTTCAGCCTCTGTCTGAAACACTTAATTCAGCTCCTGTCTGTTTAAAGCCCCCCCTCCCGATAAAACCCAGTCTGCTCTAATTGGCCCACTCTGTTGTTATTCAAAGTGTGGGACTCCACTCTGGCTTTGGCCTTGTCAGGGTGGTGTGCCAGAGGAGCTGCTTGGCATGCGTCATGCCAATAAGGGGCATTATCATGTCACATGACATCCCGTTGATACAGAAGTATTGGCCAGACTATCGTAAAGGTAAAAGCTGAAAAAGCATATTATTTCACATTTAAGAGTTGTTTTTTATAAAAAAAATATGTAAAGATAAATAAATGATGATTAGTGGTACAAGGTACCATGTAGCTTAACTACACAATGACAGATAGTACTTGGGTTTCCTTATAAAGGGTTATATTTAAGACAACAGCTATATTTATTGTATTTCATATTCATAGTAAGATGTTTACAGTAGGTATTGTATATTTACTTTGTTTACATTCTTATGCAACAGATTTTCTAACTTTTTTAAGGTGTGTTGATTCAACTTTAGACCGTGTAGTCTGTGTAGTGCTGTTGAATCATATTGTATTTAACTAAGACATGTTTTATTTTGATTCCCTTCAATGACAAAAAATTGAAAGCACATGCTTTATTTAAAGTGAAAGTGTTTTCATTTTTAAAGTAACAATGCTGCGGAATAAGTGGTTCAAATGTGTGTTGGATTAACTCCCCACTTGTAAAAGAAATGATAAATAAAAATAAATACAAAGCAGTGTAGAGATGTTTCCCTCAGCTTCTCGTTTTCTTCTCGAGGACATTTTGACTTCTTACTGTAGGAAAAGCAGAGGTATTGAACTGAAAATGACTCATGATCTATTTGCTGTTACAGTTTCAGGGTCCTGGTGCACACGGGTTCACTAACACACTGAACACTCACAGAACACTCACCAGATGGAACAGCCAGAACCACGGCTCCATTTTCCTACCAGGACAAGTCAAAATGGCTGCTGTGAAAAAGCCCCATGGAAAACATCTGGGACGTTCCCTGACTGGACTTCATCGCTGTGTGAATTTTGTCGATGAGTAATATTTTCTTGAGACATGGTTTCAAGACAAATATTTGACTGAAAAGAAATAAAAAGTCATGATGAAAATATGCAACAATGTCAACAAAAATATACTGAATGAAATTGTGAAAAATAAACCAAACGATAAATGAACTATCCATCCATCCATATCTACACCGCTAATCCTGTTAGGGTCGCAGGGGGGCCAGAGACAATCCCTGCTGACATCGGGCGAGAGGGGGGGTACACCCTGGACCACCCAGGTCGCCAGCGAATCACTGTAACATTCACACCTACAGAGAATTTAAAGTTTCGGGATGGGCTCTAAGGCCATTGGGTAGTGTGCTCAAAGAAATACAGCATGGGGGGGAATCATAATTCTTAAGCTAAATCGCAACTCAAATTCTTGCAGAACTACATTTGAATGTTGAGGTTTTAATGAAGAAGCAGTGGCCATTCTTAATTTCTGCTCATTTAGTCTCTGATGCAGGAATTTTATCTTTGCTCATGTCTTTGCTTTTTATTCGTGTTATCTAAATAACACTAATCATTTGACCCATTGTTTGCCATATTGGAATTGGAAGAATTTATTACAATAAGAATCTATAAACAAAATGATACCCAACCCTGGGCCCGGATCTAGAAGTGGGCAGGGCTGGGCAATGCCCACCCAAATTTCTACTCTACCCACCCAATTGGTCAGAATTTCCTGATTTCGGAATTGCTGGTTGGACATAGGGCTTCATTTCAATAAACTATTACCTGATAAAAATGTATCTTCATTTGAATGATCCGATATTAATTCATAAAAAGGACACTCAGGTCCCATGGGGGAAAGTAAGTTTTATTTTTGGTGCTGCCTTCAGGTTCTAATACAAAGATGACAACCAAGCCAAAATCTCCAGGTGTTCAGTCACAGTTACTAAAGCAAACTGGGCCGTTGAACATGTCTTTTAACATATTTTAAATCAATTACACCTGTAATTAAAAATAATCTTCAGTGTTGTGTTTGATTGCAGTGTCGTCCCATTACAGCTTCCTGAGTGGAACTCATCACCTGCATGTGTGCTACCGCAAGGCTTAAACAAGTTTGATGGAACAAGTCTGTGGTTGGCACATGTAAAAAAACATAATTAAATAATAATATTTATTATTATTAGGTGTCCAATAATAATAATAATAATTATTATTATTATCATACCAGGGCTTGGTTGAATTTCCTATTGTGACACATTCTTTAAAACTTGGAAAAACTTCCACTGTTTGAAAATACAAAAGGTTAATTTAGCTGTTTGAATAACAAGTATTATCTTGTATTCCAGTGACATGGTGTCTAAGGTTAAACTAATGCAACAAAAGAAGAAGCCAAGAAAAAGAAGCAAAAAAACTTGTCAAACTAATGAAAAACAAATCTACTAAATAAAATGTGAGCATAACAATCATATTCACACCTCATCTCATTGTGGGAGAATAGAGGAAAATGTGCTAATACAGTTTTTATATTGTGACTGCTGCTGCAGTGTAAATCCTTCTGGAAACACATCACTGTTGTAACAGTGTAAATTGCCTTTAGGAAGCTCTCGGCCTCATTGAAGGTCTTAAAACAATGGATTAATGTCTGTTCAGAGAATATATCAGAGTTTTGCCAAAAAAACATGAGCCAGCGTAGATGAAGTCTTTTCTCTCAGCCCATAAAATCAGTTAGATTGATGTGGTGGCTGATCTGCCAAGAGGAAGCCAGTCGCTCTAACACTCTCCTCCACAGACTTTAGCTGACCTGACCTGACGTGTCTCTGAGCTGTTGTGCATCCCCTCTACATTCGACCACGGTAACAGAAACAACACATCGTCACAGGAGGGAACAGATGTCGAACAACTTTATTGTCCAATTACTCCGCCATGGCAGGCATCCTGAACGGTGGTCCCAGGGAGATTTATCGAGACAGGCCCATCCACGCTAAACTAAGGAAGTTTAATGAGGAGCAAGGACAGGGGAGTGAGGTGGACACCTGTGTCTTTTGTCTTGTGTCCAAAACAAACAGAAATATTGTGATAACGAGAGATCTGATTCATCGAGAGGAAAGATGGATGTAGACACAGGTACACGCTCTGTGCTTGTTGACCTTACATTTCAGGATCAAACTGACAAGAGGGAAACATTTACTGTAAGTGGCTTTATTCTAAAGGAACATCGCACATCAACAGCCAAGATAATTAATGGCATGTTATTACTAATAATTCTACTATCTTAACTATTCGTGCGCCCTTCAAATTTCCATTTTTCTGAGAACTATCCCTTTAATTAAATGGAAGAATATACTTTACTTCAGACTGGACAGAGGCGGAAGTTGTTCTTCTACTACGACTGCTTCACGATATAACATTGTAAACACAATGCATTCTGATTGGTTAGATGTGTACATGTCGCAAGCAAAACCGTGGAAAAATTTACCTTGGCCTTAAAAAATAGATGCAGCAATATCGCAAAAGTCCCTTGTTGATGTAAAATTGGGGGAAAAAAACATGTCCAGTGTGCAAAGGCTCAACCTTTCTGTTCTGGAACTTGCGATCTCTTAAAGGATGATGCCTCATCCACAGAGATGGAGGGGTCGCTGAAAATGTTGGGGAGTAGCAATATGTCACCTATGGGTGATCTTTGGACTGATATGTAACTATGCAAATGACTGCATTGATCTGGGTGTGTTGCTTTGGAAAGTTATCATAGTGGCATTTATTTCATGCAGCAGTTTGCAGATGAACAGCAGAGCTTTGCCTTTCCTATAACAAAATAATCTGACAGGTTTCTCAGCTTGCATGGATTTGCAGCATTTTTGATGCAAGGAGCCATCTTGAGGCAGGTGCTGATGTGCCAAAGTATTAGTATTACTGTATTTTTAAGATCTTTTCTAAACTACACCTGAACAAGATGCTCCTCATTCCTCATTTTAATGAAGGTATCATTCTGATCTTCTGATCTGATCCTCTAAAATGGCACACAGGCTAAAATTGTGACTTTAAGTCTTGTCAAATTATGACTTTTTCTCGTAAAAATTACGGCTTTATTCTCAAAATCTCAGATTGTTTTTGCTCTGATTCTCTGTAGTACCTCTGCATTGGCACCAGTGCTGCCCTGACAGAATAGCCTCATTCAAATGAATTATAGCACTCACATATCGCGTTGCAGGCTTCAAGGAAAACAGAGTTCATTCACTTTAAATGGGCTGCGGTCAAGCATTCTTGAACTACATAGTGGTTCCAGTGCTTTCCTTTGCTAATGCTGTGTGCAGTAGAGATTGAGAAAAGCGTATCAAACGGCTGTGCAGGCAATCAAATCCTGTTTGCTCGTGTGCAGGTGTTGTATAATGAAATCATGTCAATGCATAACATGAAAGCCAGCTATGTTGTGTGTCCCAAATGGGAAACTGATTAGTTGTTGATTTATGATGATCATGTCAGCATCTGGTGCCAGGCACACCCACTGTCAGGCTTTAAAGCAAGGCATATGTGTGAGTGCTCAGTTCTGGAGCTGCATTTTTTCCAACAAGGCTTATTGTTCTCAACTCAGCATTGCTCGTCACCGCTCTCATCAAAATACAAATATTACATAATATCTTTGGCAAGAAATGTTCATCCCTAAAATAGTCCCACAATTTGACAATAAGACTTAACTCCACACTGACATGGTTTTAGCATTTAGATATTTAAAATCCTCACACTCGATTTTACAGAGGCCACGATATATTAGTAGTGTTCATTTTTAAGTTTATTTTTCAATTAAAAGAAGACTGCTGACAGGACAGGGACACTACAGGGGCCAGTTAGATTTCAGCTGGGGCCGGAGCCCCTCGACGCGCCCCTGGATCCACCCCTGCCAACAGGTATCCACAGGCCTCTTGATGTCAGTTAATGGCAGTCAGCCACTAAAGCTTAAATACATTGTAAAACTTTAACATAAACTGATATATTACATAAGTGTGATTACAAAGATAGGGTCTTATTATTGTACTGTCAAGTCTGGATCAGGGAATAGTAACAAATAATGCACAGGGCTTTGAAGGGTCAGAATGTGTTTGTTTGCATGTTTTTGAAAGAAATGACGCACAAGTGCTGGTATTGAAATGCTATTCTGTCTTGAAGCCATTAACACAGGCTGCAAAGCTGAAAATACAGAACTGCATCCAAGATCAACATAGCATTTGACTTTGTTTTTTAAGTCTTGAGTCCAACAGTATGTGATCCATATGGTGAAAGCTCTCATCTGCTTTTACTAAAATCATATGACTGAAACATTCAAGACACACATAGAGGCATGCTGGGCTTATCTTGGTCAGCTGCCGTCACTGATGTGCTGTCAGTGGGACGTGCCAACAAAGTGCTCTGTAGCACCACGTCTCTTCTTCACTGTACCCTGCTGTTGTCTGTTTTGCCCTTCACTAATTTCTCCATTAAACTCTCAAACAGCTTGATTATCACCTAGGGAAGTGCAAACAGATTAGCTGCCTTATTGTTACTAGTGCACTGCTCGTTTTAAACCTGCCAGTTTGGAATGGACTGTTTGCATCCTAGTTTTCTCTCTGAAACTGTAGAAGTGAGCTGCACTCATTCAGCCATGGCAAGTAAAGACAGGCCTTTGTACTACATCTATACAAATATTTGGGGCATGCGCGTGCCGGTGTTACAAGACATGTGTCCAACTGGACATGTGAATTTCTGCAGATTGTTTGAATAATAGCTTGTCTCCTATGCATATAAACAGTTGTATCATCGCAAAATGCAGAATGCAAATGCACAACAGCTGTTAGCAAAGACAACAGGGTCAGCAACAATTGTAATTGATTATCCATGTTGTACTCTGCACTGGTAGCTGAGCATAATGCTGGCTGTCTTGTCTGGAAGGGGGAAATGTTATAGTAGCCTGAAGAATCGGAACAGGTTATGTTGTGACCGAAAAGACTCAATCCGCAAGCTGTTGTGAGTGTACTGTATATGTCATCATTTCCAAACGCCTCTGTTTCTGCCCATTCAGACCAAAACACATCCCCAGAGTTTTCAAACTAAAACAGGGCCAGCAGCGTTTCCAAACGTCTCCATCTCTGAAACTCTGGAGTAGTGTGGACAGCGAGGTGACGCATGTTCAAATAAAAACATAGTAATTTGTATTTGTATGTAGCCTCTGTCCACAGAACCCTGAAACCCTGCTGCACCTGTTTATCCTAAGTTTAATGAAGGTCGAATCAGTACGCAGCTAGAATCAAGTGTCTTTACTTACCTTGATATGTGCCAGCCACTGCTGCTATACAGTACCGGTTGCCTGTTAATTCAAAATGTATTAATATTGAACATAACACGTGTCCACCAAATTACAAACTGCACTGCCTTGGGTTCTTAACAATGCACATGCCCAGTCTGGAGCTGATAAAAGGAACGGGATGACTGGATTTGGTAGATCGAAGATACTGTGAGTGGTGCAACCATTTTTCACTCTAGACCACTGTACTTTCAAATGGACACACACACACACACACACACATTTAAGCATGTAACCAGAACAAGCTGTTTTCCATTGCTCCTGCACATGCCAGCAGATCATTATTTTGTTTGGATGTTGGCCCTGTCACATGTGTGTCACACTCTTGATGCTTCATCCTCTGCAGCATGAGTTCATGATTCATGATTAATTGCTCCCAGTGCACACAAGGGGTCATTAGGTGTAGGATTAATAAAATATTCGAAGTGGTTTTCGGAACACTAAATCAGCGCTCGGGCTCAGGACGATGGTTGAGAAGGATGCTGAGATATCATCTGGCATATCAACTGGTTTGAATCTCTGGTTTGTGACTGTTTCGTGCAGCCTGGAAGATGAGATTCATGTGGGCAAAACCAAGACCAAGTGAAAGCATATGGATCATGGGAGGACAATGTAATGGTTATTTCTTATGTCTTTCAGTCATATAGTGACAAAAATGCAAGACTACACACAAAAATCAGTTTTTCTCTTCAGCATTTAACTGAAATGAATGAAGAGGTTGGAGGATCAATGTTGATCAATGGGACACATTTTCCTTTCAAAATATCAGAATCTTAATCTTTATATGAATAAAGAATGATCCTCCATTCTGCCTTTAACACTGCATCATGTCACACGGGGCTAAATGTCCCCCTGCTCCTGTGACTCACAGCCTCACAAATTCATGACACTGACGACATCAGTCAACACCCAGTTACTGCTGGTGACACAAGACGTCACTCTGAGAGTCAAAGGTCAAGCAGCAGGAATTAATAATTGCTGACATGTATTAGAGACACGCGGCCGATGACTCGACATCGTTGGCCCTTATGACGTCTATTCATGGGCATGAATCACAGCACAGTGGCACATCATACGCCAGCGGGTCTGGCCTTTGGAGAGCCTGAAATCCTCTTGAGTCCTGGGAACACAAGCAAAGCTGATCATTCATCTTATTGTGAAAATGTAAAAAGCCAATGCTTGCTAGAATTGATGGTAATTAAATGCAACAGGAAACTGTGAGAGTCTAGAGCTCAAACATTGGGGAGCGTTGAGCCAGTGCGTTCACTATGTCCTGTTTGAAAAACTGAGAGGGTTATTTTTGCCATGAATCTCCATTACTGTGTACCAACCCAAACAATGTTGACCGACCAAATGCTTTATAGCTTTAGGTTAAAGAGACACTGGTGTTGGGATAGACAAATACCATCTGCCTGATGGGGTCTGCCTGGGTCTGCCCAATATGCTCTCAGGCAATGTTTTAATAAATAATGATGATGCACATACTTGCGTTTGCATGTGTTTGATACATTAACACATTCCTGCCAATGGTTTCACACTATTGCTCTCATCACATGGCATCATCAGGAGGAAATAAGTGTCTGATTTTTGCAGAATTACTGCAAGTTAGTAAATGGATGTAAATTATCCAGGATTTAAAATATTTAATAAATGCTAAATAAACAGTTTTATGAGGACGGAAATACAAAGAACACTTTTGTTGGACCTCAAGTCAGTGACAGGCACTGAATATGGACTTGACTTTTGTTTGTTTGAAAACTCTTCAGATCATCTTTTATTTTATACAGCATTGCATTTAGTTGGTTTTTGCCAACGTTGGGGCAGCAGCAGAGTCATGAAACGAACAAATCTGTAAAATAATCAGAAATTGTGGAAACATTTAGAGAAATATATGAAGGATGAATAAAGTAGAAATGTATTGCTTTGGCCTTTCCTCAAAGGGCCAAGCTGAGGCTAAGTAATCTGTTTCTGCAGCTTTATTTATGGCAGCTGTGGCTGAGTGGTAGAGCGGTCGTCCCAGTGATCCCAGTCTTCCTCATCTGCATGCCGAACTGTCCTTGGGCAAGATGCTAAACCCCGAATTGCCCCTCATAGAAAAAAGGGCTGCCCAAAGAAGCACTGTATGAATGTGTGTGTGAATGGGTGAATGGCAAACTGTACTGTAAAGTGGTCATCAAGACTGGAAAACCACGATATAAAAACAAACCATGAACCATTTACTTTTACCTTTAACCAGAGGTGAGAGAAGACCTGCCTGTACGGTGCCTATGATGGGTTGAGGTTTGGCAAGAAGAGAGATGAGTGGTTAAAGTCGAGTAAAAACATCAGGGCAGTGAGAAAAAGCAAAGCAATATAAGAAAGAATACGAAAAATAATGGAAACAAATTGAATAAATGACTTTGTATGTATTAAATAAACAACTCATCAAACAGAAGAAAATGTTTAATTTACATGCAAAAAAAAAAAATATATATATTTAAAAATAGATACATGAATATGTACAGAAAAAAGGAACAAATAAACATGAAAATAAATAAAAATGCTTGTAATTATTCTTTCAAATGTTGCTATTAGTTGTTACATGTCCACATGTATTTGCTCTATTATCTATCTTTATCTATATTTCCAGGTGGGGTTGATGAGAACAGGAAGAGTACAACACAATCAGGCTGCAGGCTACAATGATCTGCACGATGCTAAAACAGCTGAGGGTTACTTTCTGTGTTGGGTGATTATTCTCTGTTGGTTGGTCACTATGACCCCTTTCAGACATGGTCATTAGATGAATCGATCCCAAATGTGTTCAGTTCAGCCCTTAAAAATACAACAAGATGAAAAATGAACATCGTAAAAAAAGAATTCGCAGAAAATCTGTTCCGTATGTTGTTAAATCAAAAAGTGTGTATTTTTTTGGGAGAGGCACATTGTGTGAACACAGCTGATAAGAAAAGTGTTAGTTCATATTAAAGTCAAGTAAAACATCATAAATCAATCCTAAGAAATCACAATCTTGTAGTGGGGCTGCATTTATCATGAAAATCCCATTGGAAGTTTGGAATATATGTGTGCGACGAAAAAATTGTCATTACCCTCCACATATGTTCGGTCTGTAAAATCTACAGTGCAACCTTTTTGTTGAACTCCATGGAAAAACATCAATTGTAATGAGGGGTTACATCAGCGCGGGGTGGATGTTTTTTCCTTCACATGGCGACCCAATTTATGGTCGAATTCTGAGGTTAAAATCACAGAGAAAGTGAAGACGCAGCTGTCAGTCCGGTTCAGACAGGACAACATGGATGGAATGAGGAACACACAGGGTGGTATGGCAATTGAGGTTTGACTATAGCGTCGTCTTGGACGGCTGCCTGCATATTTGATCGTACCCGGAGGGCCGGGCTGTGCGAGGTACATTTTGAACAGTGTGAGTGGGAAAAGCTACCGTATGTACGTCAGAGCAGATTATTACATTCAAATAAACGTTTTCTTCTTGTTTGGACCTGCATGCCTCATAACACAAGTACAACATACAGAGGATGTAGCACATAGTTATTGTGTATGGTGAAAACAAGAGAAGTGAGCTATATACATTTTCATATGATACGTATAATCTTGGGGATCTTGGCAATGGGGTGAAATGATAGGGTGCACTTCTGTACAAAAGAGGACGGAAGATGATACCGAAGCCTCTCATATAATGCCGTGCAGTTTTTACTCATCCAGACATCGTGGAAAACGGACGAGCCACAGTCGGCTCTTCGCCACAGATGGATCTTCGCTCCATCTGTGGAGGAAGACACAAAATGGCAGAGTCTCGGGGCGTGGCGGGCTACGTGTAGGTCAGTGTCCACACCAGCAACACATGTGATTATGACTGACCTGAGTAAATATTTGACTTTGCCAAATGGGAATCAAGGATGAAGGCAGGATTAAAAACCAACCATGTGTAATTACATCAATGCCATGCCCTTTGAAGCTGTATTACGGCTGAGGTCACATGAGGACATGTCCTCCTGTAACTACCAGGAAAGCATGCTGCTATTCAAGGTCTCGTAACAGGAAACATACAATAATTTAACTGGGGTAAGGAGTCCACAGAGTCTGCATGCAACACAGTGCAGCAGCATTGGCTGGTGTTCATCTCCGAACATCTGCGAATTAACAACCAGGAGCTACAGCACGGCATTCTGTGTCTGTCGTCCAGATTAATAGAAGTGAAAGATGCAGAAGGGTATTCACCTCCTGTTTGTTCTCATGCATGTTACTACGGTATCAGCAAGAGAAACATATAAAGATTACAATTACAAACTAGTGCTCCCGGGCTATTAACATGCTAAGTGACCACATGACAACAATCCTTCCTGCTCATCCCTGGTTACCTGGGAGTTTTAGAATCAAATTTAAGATTTTACTGCTTGTTTTCAAAGCCTTGAAAGTTCAGACTCTTGCCGTTATCTGTGTATCTGTGATCTTTTGAATCTCTTTTAAGGCCCAATCCCATTTCACCCCTTGACCCTACCCCCTTAGCCCTTCCCCTTCGTTTTGCACATTCACGTGTAGGGGTCGGCTGTCCCAATAACTGTTGGGACGGAGGGGTAGGCCTAAGGCGTAAGGCTCTATACCCCTCCAAACGCTGATTTTTCAGACCCTCACTTCGAACGTAGGGGTACCCAGAATGCCTTGCGAATCACCGGCAAGCTGGGAGAGAGACACACAAATGAAGTATTTTCTCCATTAATAGGGATTAAAAAATTACGACAATGATTGTAATATCTTAGTATATCATTTCAATGTATTATGGTCATTTTTTTCACAACAACCTTAAAACAAAAGATTGCAACTTTTGTAAAGCACTTGCTATAGGTGCTATATAAATAAAGTCATCATCATTATTAATATTGTAATTATTAAGTCTCGTGCACATGATCTGGATTTGGGAAAATGGTTTAATAAAAAAAAAAACTGAAAATCATAAGATTGGAGACTGATTTCACACAAGGGAAGGCCAGTTTAAGAATGTAACAATGAGGATTTGATAATAGAAGTAGATTTTCATGTAATTTATACTTTAGGTCACGGATTTGGCGTCTGTGGTCTGAACTTTCCCCCAGTCCCAGACCTCACAGGTTAATCATCTTGCCAAGAATTTATGTTGAATTGTAGGTTTTTCTCAGGGAGGTTCTCTTCAGTTGACAACTCTACACTCCTCAGCTGCAAGGATCAGATCCTAATCTAAGCTACAAATTCTTACAACCCTACAGCGCTTTCCTGGATCTTACCTGTGCTCTTAATCAGGCCGGCAGCTTTGTATATAGCAGGAATCAATCAGTGGAAACTATGAGAGTTTTCGGGAAGGGAGCCACACATAAATATAAGAAAAGTCGTGGGAAAGAAACGCTATAAAACTAAGTTTTACAGTATGTGGGAATTTTGACTAACTAACTTTTAACATACTGGTAAACAAGTATATTGCTTTTGCAAACAAGAATAATTTTCACTCTCACCACTGACTATATACAAGACACAATGTGATGCCTTGGTTCCAATGTTATTTTACTATCTGTGCTTCTTCCAGCACTTATGGCTATGGCTCACAAGCTAGACTAATATGCACAAGCATTTACCCCCCTCACCATACACACACACACACACACACACACACACACACACACACACACACACACACACACACACACACACACACACACACACACACACACACACACACACACACACACACACACACACACACACGTCATATGGTGACATCGCGAACCGGTGTAACAGGCCATAGTATACCCCCAGTCCGGACTATACCTGGGGTTAAAGGGGCCTAGGCTAGATTATACCCCGGGTATATTATGGCCTAGGCCAATTCATACCCCTCAGGCCAGATTATACCCCCATGATATCAGTAGTGTTGAGTGATATACACAAGAATTACTTAATTTTTCAACATTTTATTGGGGGTTCAGCTTTGTCAGGTAAGTTAAGTAAGAAAGCTAACTGACTTCAATCTTAAAACTCTAAAACATAGACTTTTATTACTTCAACCAGAAAAACAGAAAAAATATTAGACTTCCACAAAGATCAAAGATTACTACGTCCTGAAACTTCAACTTCTAAGACTAGCAAGTCCTCGCTACAATATAAATGTTCAAAGTTAAACACTGATAACAACATCAAAATGATCATGCTTGTTTTCAAGATAAAGTGCATGTTCTGTTGATGACTGCAGATTGAAGCTGGGGTATACTCTGGCCTGGAGGGGTATAGTATGGCCTAGGCTATTTTACACCCCCGGGTATAGTTTGGCCTAGGACAGTTTATCCCCGGGGTATACTCTGGCCTGGGCCAAAGTATACCCAGGTTTAATCTGGGCGGGGGTTAATTTGGCCTGTTACACCTGTATTAGATTGGGAGCAAGTTTTTTTATTTATATATTAATTATCAAAAAATAAAAGCCTACTAAAATGCCTGAGGGGGCTGGACTGGGGCTGCATAGATTTGTGACAGGCCTATAGCCCACCCTCGCCCCGGTGCACGAGCTTGGTTGCACATTCTCAAAGTGTAGCCTGCTCCTGCTAGCTTTTCCAGGATTACCAACCCTAACTCTAAAAGTGCAGCAAACATTCAAATTAAAAAGAAACCTGCAGATCATTCGATGTCATTTTCTTTGATCAAACTGACTAAGCTGTAAGATAAGACACACACTTGGAGGAAGTTTGAAGACAAGTTAAGGACAGAGGAGAGAGTGCATAGATAAAGAGTTGCAGGATAAAAATGTGGAGTGGTTCAGCTGCATTTAGCCATGTTTCAAACAGGGTGTGTAGAGATGAGAAACAGCCCTCAGCTAAAGTAACCCTGGTGAGTGGGTGGATAAGTACATGAATACAAAGAGAAACATAAATACATTGAAAACCAGACAGAGGAGATGGACAGGAGCTATAACAAGAAAGTAAGAATTAAGAAAGTAAGTAAGTAGGAAAAAAATCTAAATAAATCAATGGGTTTTATTCATGGTACACGTGTGAGTTTAGTTAGAAGGAAGCTCAAATAATGGCAGAAACAGTCCACTAGGCAAAAAGGGGGACATTAAATTACTTGCAGATCAAACTGATGATAAAGGTAAAATTAAGTGATGCAGAGAGCAGTGTTGCCAAAAAATAATCTGACCAGAAGTAACTATTGGCTCTCTGAAATGAAGCTGGAAGTCGCTAGATTGCGTAATGAGGTCACATGTTACGTAGATGTGTAGGGCTGCCATAGGATTAGGCATAGACGTTGTAAGGTGTTTTATTAGTGTTTTCTCATAATATTGTAATAGTAGATATATTACTTTACTTTTGTAATGATTGCAAACCCATGCATGAAGTTCACTGAAAAAGCCGGTACAGTACTGAGTGTAAAATACCGAAATGTCGATAGAAGTAGTTACCGGACTGTTGACTAAAATGATTAGTATATGTATGTTTTCCTATATGCCCAATTTTCTCTGTTCATACATATGGGCTGTATGTCCGATGTCCATTCATCCCCTATATAGTGAACAACCGCTAGTCATTCTCTATACAGTGCATGGGGCTGAATGGGCTTTTCGGACATAGCTACAGAGTGCTCGTACAGATTTTGGTTTTAGCCATGTGCACGGTGATAGGCATCATAGCATCACAGGTTTCAGGTCTGTGTCTGCCTGCAATGCACACTGGCCTCCAATCACATCACTGAGAGTGAGGTTAGAGGCACCAAAAAACTTAAATATGGAAAGAGGTTATGCAGCAGGTGAACACTGATAGAGCTTTCATGGCTGACTCCAGACTTAACATGATTTCCAATAAGACAGTGAATAAAGCTATTATGTAAAATAAACAAACTATAAAACTAACTATGAAAACCATGGTCCTGTACAACTGTGGCCCCATATCACAAATCTGTCCAGTAATCAACATCCTCTACCACCCATCAAAATGAACAAATAAATAAAACATTTAAGGATGCAATGCATCGCTGTGTAACGATGTAAAATCCCATTCACAATGACACGAAATAATGATTTGTAAATGTTTGAATTCTTACTCACTCACAAAGGAAGTGATAAATTTTGTTGAGCAAGTTATTGCAACTCACAGCTGTGACGAGGATTTCCTTCTAAGACGTGGCAGCTTCAGTGTGTTGCTGTAATGACAAAGCATCTCATAGGATCTTGCAGCTGTCTCTTTCATTACCTTAACAAAAGGCAATGGTGGAGGAAGTACTCAAAATTTTTATATAACCCTTGTGTTGTCCCTGCTTCCCCCGGCTGTTGGCCCCCTCACATAGCCCACCCCATATTAGGACGCACACGTAGCGCAATAGACAAGTGAGCAGCCCTTGCAGATGTATTTACCTAAATTAAATCTAGGTAAATACAGATACATGAATAATGTACATACTTAAAAACTAAGTAAATTTACATGTGTGACAAAAAGTCCCAATTTGCCATCACGTCCAAAGTGTCCCACATCTTCTGGCCACAGTAGACATAATTGTTTGTCTGTCCTATTGGAGACTTAGCTCTGTCTGTTTGGCTTTATAATGTCCACCCCTCCTCTCAAGCAAGTGAGCATGAGGAGTTCAGCAGGAGATTGTTCACACTGCAGAGGTGATGCTCTGTAATTTAGCAGGGCTAAATAAGGATCTCTTTAAGTCTCCGTTGCATTCTTTAACAGTTGTTTTACAGCCCAAAAAAGAGAGGACATCTGTCCTCTCTTTTTTGGGCTAAGCTGTTTGACTGTGGAAACAGTGGACTTGATGTTATATGTTAAAATCCATATGTCTCTGGAAAGTCTGTTCTACTGCCTGGTTCATTTTCACTCACCATGGATTCTGCATCTCGTGAAGACGGCTTTAGTTTGTTTCATCCCTTGTTTCACTGTATCACACAGCAGGCCAATCTCTGGATAGTTTGACTGGTAGTCCTTGATGACAAGGTAGTCTCTCCCTGCCAGCTGGAAGTGTTCCCACTGTTCTGTTCCCACTGTTCTCAACAGGTTGCTGTAGGCCACAATGCCTGCTGCACACTAGACAATTTTCAACCCATTTTTGATATGCTAATCGTGAGAACGCACACACTAGAGGATCCAGTCGAGGTGCAAGACCACACAAACAACTTCAGAGTAGCGATTCCAGAAACTTGGGAACTCAGAAACTTGCTTGAATTCTGAATTTAAAAAAAACATTGGGGCTGATTGATGGTATCATAGGCTGGTTGCGCTTGTTTGTGCAATGTTTAGCACAACCAACAGGACACCCTGATCAAACACTCATATTATTGCCACAATTCCCCAATTCTGTCCCCCTTTTCCACTGTCCACCTGGTACGTGAAACAAAAGTCTTATTTACAATGACGGAAGCCATTTTTCAATTTCAATCAAGTACACAACATCCGTCTGGAATCACTTCCTGGTCATCTTGCTCTCATCGTTGATTCCAGGTCTCTGCTCACTTTCCCAATTTCTCTACTACACCACTGGGTTGGAGTCTCGCCAATTTTTAATCATTAATATCATATTTACGATAAAAAATTGGGGGATTCCAAACAGATCTGTGACATTATGTTTGTATATTCCTCACACTGCAGGATCATTGGTCAAATAATCGGTGCAGATCAGCGTGGTACTGGCAACACGTGTGACAGGGACCCAAAATAAATGATCCTGTAGTGTCGGACCATTTCAAGAGGCCACTATGGTTATTGGTAACTGACATGACTTGCAGCACTGCATATGTGACTCAATGATTCTGGTCATGTGTGGCCAAAACATCATATCTGTTGCACCTGTCAACTGAGCGCATGGACAATCCATATCACATATCATATGACAATCTATTTATCTTCCATTTGGCCACCGACCAGTCAGTTCCTCTTTCAAGTTCTACAATGGCTGGGTCATCCTCTGGTCTCCTGGTGGGTGAAGTCTTTCTTTTACGAGCTGCAGCTCACGTTGCAGCTGCAACTGCTCCTAGTCCATCTTTTCAAGCGTCTTTTAATAGGAAGGCTGGGTAATTGAATTTCAACACTGGACCTTTAAAGAGACTGTTCTTAAGCTTTTCCTATTCTTTTCCCATTCCGATCACATATTAATGTTTCCTCTGCCACTCAGCTCCACTTTCCAGCAAGCTGCACAATGCCCTTGTGTTCAACGGCATATTGGGAATTAATCATCTCATGTACTTAACGAAGTCTAGCACACGTTTTTTTCTTTGAGTGATGGTATATTTGTCATTGCTCTCATTTATTCAGGGTGTGGCTGTATTGCCGTCCAGGTATTACATTTGACCCACCCCAAACTGGCACTTGCAGTTCCCCAAATGACCACATCATCCAGAAATACCCCCACAACTTCCACAAGACCAAAACGTTCGTACTGCCTTGTGAAAAGCTTCCGGAGCCAAGGCGATTCCAAAAGGCATACAAAGAAAACAATACTTGCCAATAGGAATGTTGAATGTGCACAGTTTTGCACTTTCCGCATCAATTTATTAACAGGAGGTGCTGCCCCTCTGACTTTGTTGGCAGTCTGATGTTCTTTTTCGATCCATTTAGTAAAATCTTGTTTTCCACTACAATGACAAGGCATGGAGTCTTACACTTTTCTTTCATCTTTCAATCTTTTCTCAGACTTTATTTTCGAGCCATTGTAATGTTTGTATAATTGGTTTAGCATTTATTTCAGCTGTATTTTGTACTAGTTTGGTAAGCAGCCGACACCCTGGAGCACATCCTTAGTTTCTTGGAGATGGATCAGGCACCTCTGTCCATGTGTTTTCCAGTAGTGTTTATTACATGAAAACACTCACCTCCCCGTGAACAGGTGGCGCTCATCAGTCTCTAAGGGGCGATTTTTGCGAAGTTTGTGCATTAAACACAGGCTAGAAAATGTTATTTGAAACACTCGTATGAACAAGACTTAAAGAAAAAAGGATAAACGTTTAAATGTTCTTGTGTGAGGTCTAATTGTGCCACTTTACATTCAGGAGGTATTTACTGACCACCAACATTTAATGTTATCTCTGGTGGCTAGATGCAATGGGTGCAATGTAACTGGTAGTAGCGAGCTAGCCAAAGAAGGCATCATTACTTGTAAACGTGGCGGGTTTAGAGGGACCAGACATATTCCTCTTCTTTTGAGTCAGGTAAGAGTGCGCATGGTTTCAGCTTTGGTGCAGCTGTGGCTCAGAAGTTGAAGAGGGTCATCCATTAAACATTGAGAGTCTAAACATATTTCAGGGACTGTACTTGAGCAAGATACTGAACCCCAAATTTCCCCCAACAGCTGTGCTGACAGTGTATGTAATAAAAAAAAGCTCTGTATGAATATGTGTGTAAATGGGTGAATGCGTCTTGTACTGTATAAAGTGCTTTGAACGGTCAATAAGACTAGAAAAGTGATGCATTTTATATTTACCATTTAGCTTCCAAAGAAGTAAAAGGTATTTGGGAATCACTCTTCAAAGTAGTTTAGACTCAAGGGAATCTATTCAACATCTCCTATGCAACCTTAACGCATCAGAGTCAGGTCAAACACAGCGAACAGAAAAAAATGAGATCTACTCATATGAAGACACCACACATCATTACTCTAAAGAAGAGGTAAAAAAAAACATGTGCAACAACTTCTCCCCAACAGAGATTTCACACAATGTTATTCATATGATCTTTCAGTCGAGTCAACATTTGCAAACAGCCTGCTCTCTCTCTCTCTAACATTCCTCTCTATGTATTTGTCCGTTTATTCAGCAGCGCCAACACAAATAAAAGGCATACACAGGAAAAACATAAATACAAAAGATGTAATAGAAATGAGGTGTCCAGTAAATGCACTGACCCATTTTATTTGGTGTTTTTTTTTCAATTCTTTCAACACCCAGATCATTGTACAGGCGAGCCTGGTCCAAACAATTTATCATCTTTCCTGTAGGATCTGAAACAAGCTGTTCTCATTCAAGTGGTATTAATACCAATAAGTCCAACTGGCAGTCATCTCCAGGGAAAGTGAGCCAAGTCTTCGTTTGGGGAAATGTCCCACACCAGAATTATTAGTTCTGTCAGAGTCGTTATAAAGGATTTAAGGACTTTGGTTCCGTTTTTATGTGCTTCTACATTTACATTTTTTATGTTTTTTCAGTGATTGATTTTTTTTTTATTGCAGGATTTTTTAATGATTTTAAACTGCTTTTATGTTTCGCTGTGATGGATTTTATTGCAGGCTTTTAAGTGTGTATTTTATGAGCCTTATTTCCTCCTGCTGGACATCAGACCACTTTCTCATAACTAATTACCTGCACCTGGTTCAGCGTTTACTTTCAATAGACAGGGTTTTAACCTAGGCAGAACGCAGAGTTTTGATGGACCAATGGCGTGGCTGGGAGGGAGGATCAGACCGTTGGAGATGGGAAGAAAATCAGTTGGAGGGAAACACAGGGACCAAGGCCAGAGTGGACATGCCAGTTACCAGAGGAAAGCACCCAGAGCTCCACAGCATGACGACAAAGAGTGGCGCTCTAGCCAGTTGTGTGAGTACTTCTGGGCATAAACAGTACTCTGGTGTGCATACAGGTATATGTGGGCTGGAAACTTAAAAACGCTCCACTATATGTATCCTACTGTCTCCAGGACACGTGGCAATCAGGCAGATTTGCGATAAAAGTCCAGGAAGTTCAGCATTTTTTTTAGACTCCCCGAACTAGATGACATTGTTAGATTATAAAATGACTTTTAACTCCAGGCCCTGATCGAAATACTCTAAGGCGTCAATGAATTCCATAAGTCTGAATCTCAGGAGTAGTTGGAGCAAGTAGTGGACTGGTATACGTGCTACAGCTTAGGCTAGAATGTATATGTTAGTCATCACAGCATATCCAAAATGATTGGCCACGGTGTTGATTAATGATGAGATGATGGCAATCCTAGTTTACATGCAAGTTTACTCGTGATCAGTATGTAAATCTGCTTGTATTAAGCAAAGTTAGCTAAGTTAGTGCTGGTTAAAATACTGTGGTGTAGCTTGCACATTTTAACACCGCAGCATGGTGCTAAAACATCATTAGGTAAAGTACCTCACTGTGAAGCTCAAATTACTGCTGAGTTCATCAGCAGCCAGAAAATGCTAAACAAAGGGACCATAATGGATTATTGACCTAGGGGGCTTTCACAACTACCTTGTTAGGTGTGGACCTTTGGACTTTTCAGTTTAGTTTAGGTGATGGCAACTGCACGTAGGTATCTCATACAAAAGTCTTAAGTCTGCTCCCTAAATTAAAATGTGAAATCAAAAGTAACCAGATCAAATGTAAACAATGTAACAAAGACATGGACCTTGGTTATGGTCTGGACTTTCAGGTGTGAAAACGAGTTACAGTTTGGACAGAAGGAATGATCAGTTAAAGGTTCTCATAGATGTAGTAATACAAATGTATGATTGTACGAGTGTTTCAGGCTTCATTGCTTTTTCACAAAATATTTGCTCTGGGTGTGGGGCTGGTCAGTGGCTGAGTGTCCGGGGCCGTGGCGAGAGAGAGACTAAGAGATGGAGTGTGTCTGTGGCGGGTCAGTGCCTTTGAAGAGAGATCAGAGCGAGTCCTGGACTAATTAACAGCATGTATACACCTACACATCTGGGCCGTGTTGACATCTGCTGCGTGGTGGGAAACAGAGGAGTGTCATGCTAGCAGGTGAGCTTTCACAAATTCACTAAATCATGGTTGAAAACACATGGAGAGCAAGATGTTTGAGGCAGCTGAGTTTTTTAAAGACACAAGACTTCAAATACAGTGTGCCGCTTCCATTTTAATACTGTAATTATAAACAGTCAAGGAAATGACACAGCTTTTGTTTTAAAAACTTTCCACTCTGAAATGGAAGATGAACGATCCGATGACTGAGTTCATCCCTGACAACTCTCTGTGAGAATATTAACCCCTTCTTAAAATTGACAATAAATTATCATATTTTTTTCAGACTCGTAAAGCTCACACAGTATTTTCTTCATTGGTTGGGATGGGACATCATCTTGTGTTTGCGGATCACTCCAGAGACCCTCCCTCTACACATATTTTATGTGTTCAAATATATATATATTTTTATATCCATGTCCGTTTGCAACCAGCAGGTAAACTTGGGTGGACCAAGGCCAAAGATTTCCAGCAAGAATAATGTTGCACTAGCAAGAGGTTTTCAAAGGTCCTCTTACTATAAAACCTAATATAAACATTCATGGTACCCAGGAGATGAATCCTTCTGACTTTGGTAATCCCCTGATTACCATTAGCTTCTCTTGGGTTATGTCTTTGTAAAAGGTCTCAACAACTATTGATAATAATGATAATAATAATAATGGCTTATATTTGTATAGCGCCATTCACGGGACCCAAGGACGCTTTACATATGTTTTGTTAGGACAAAACAGGAGAGAAAAGTAAAAAGTAATAAGACAAATACACAACAGGATAGAATTTAGCAGTAGGGTGGAGCATTGACAGAGCCCGAAGGCCTTTGAAAATGTAGAGTGATTCAGCGTTGCGTAGTTAAGCAGGTAGAGAGTTCCAGAGGGTGGGGGCTGCGACACAGAAGGCTCTGTATCCAAAAGTTGTAATTTGGTGTTGGGGATGGAGAGCAAACCTAAGTTTGAGGGCCGTAGCCTTCTGAGTGGAGTGTAGGGTTGGAGGAGGTTGGTTAGATATGGTGGGGCTAGAGTGTGAAGGCATTTGTAGGTGAGCAGGAGGAGTTTGTGGTTGATGCGGGCCTTTATCGGGAGCCAGTGGAGGTAAATGAGGGTTAGCGTGATGTGCTGCCAGGGTTTAGTGCGGGTGAGAACCCTGGCTGCGGAGTTCTGTACATATTGGAGTCGTTTGAGGATGTTGTCAGGTAAACTAAACAGGACTCCATTGCAGTAATTCAGGCGGGAGGTGATAAAGGCATGGATGAGGGTTTCTGCAACGGAGTCAGAGAGGGAAGGCCAGAGTCTGGAGATAATTTTGAGGTGAAAAAAGGCAGATTTTGTGAAAGATTTGATGTGGGATTTGAAGGAGAGCGTGGACTCGAGAATAACGCCCAGGTTGGGGACCTCTGAGGATATGGCGATGGAGCAGCCGTCGATGTTTAGGAGGAGATCTCCAACCTTCCGGAGCAGAGCCTTGGGGGCCACAACCATGAGCTCTGTCTTATTACTGTTTAGTTTAAGGAGGTTAGATGACATCCAGATTTTGATGATCTAGCTGTTCCAGTAAGGCCGAGGTGTTTGGTAGGCGGTTGAGGAGGATGGTATGGGAGACTGTGTCGAAGGCCGCAGAGAGGTCAAGGGGGATGAGGATACTGATGTGGCCGGAGTCAGCAGCCATGAGAAGGTCGTCGGTGATTTTGATGAGGGCTGCCTCTGTGCTGTGGTGGGGTCTCAAACCGGATTGAAGGGGTTCATAGAGCTCATGGTTCTATGTTGGGCGGCGATGGGTTATGATGACATTTGGTACATGTTGTCTTCACTATTTGTATTACTGCTACTTTGCCGTAGCATAGACCTAATGGGTACGCGTCTCCACTTCCTCCCATTGTACAAAAATTAAGCTAGAATATTGCAGATACAGGTGAAGCCATGTTGGTCTTTTGATGTCATTTGGGGCCAGAATCTGCACAGTAGTGATCGTGGAGTGGAGCTATGGTAAGAGCAAACTTACTGAAAATTTGAAAAGAAATTACAGAAACAATTATTTAAGTTGTACTTTGACGTTTTAGTTTTGTCCGTGTCCCATCTACTAAAATGAAGGTGACATGGTTTATGAGCTATACTGCAGCCAGCCACCAGGGGCGATCAAAATGGTTTGACTTCACTTTTGGGGAGCTGTCCTGTCATCGATCTTTAGTCTATTTCCCGTATTAACAATTCCAGATGGCAACTCTTCAGCATTTGTTTAAGAACTCAGGTGCTGGTTTATTCATGAGCCACATCGCAATGCACACATTTGCATCTCCCTTGAGATAATCGCGTTACTTTGTCTTCACATTTCAAAACCATTCCCAACTATTTCCTATCAGCTATTTCTGGGCTTTGGGTTTAGTTTTGATGAGCACATGTCAGCATGCTAACACACATGCTCAGCATCACAGCGTTGGCCTCCTCTTTGTGAGCCTGCTGACGTTAGCGTTAAAGTCAAAGCTATGATGTGCGTCACTACAGTCTCAGGCAGTTTAAAAAATTTGTGCACATCTGTTTTGGGTAGCCTTTCCAGAAATCTGTCTCAGTGAAGAGCTCTACCACCAACTATCTCCCTTTGTGTTTCCAATCACTTTCTACAGCAGAATAAACCTCAGCAAACCATGCAAATCTGAGGCAGCGAGATAGATGTACTTTGTCACAACATGAGGGATGAACCCGTGTTGACTCCCTGACAAATAGTTACTCATCTTGATTATTTGGCATGATCACCACAAGGTTTACACTGAATGAGCTTAGCAGTCGTTGCTTTCCTCCGGTGTCCTTTGCCGCACCCGCAGAGAACATGATTATATTTTTAGATCTAGTATTTCATGAACTCCTGTAGGAAAATTAAAAAAAGATACTGTATATGACATAATAATAATGAGTGATATGTGGTAAGTCTCTTTTGGTGTGGTGAGCCAAAGCTGGTGGAAATTCATGTGAAACTCCTCGCTGAAGAACAGTGAACTCTTGCAGCCACTGACACATTGTTTCTTTATTTTAACACTCTTATTTCAGTGTGAAATCTAAGACTTCACTTGGACTATAATTTACTTCCATTCAGTTTTCACAAAATAAAATTGATGTGAATTAATTTTACAAATTACAGTGCAGCAGAGTCCCCTTCTGCTTACTCATTTGTGAACCACAAGAGGAGTGAACGTGTTGAGACTTTGATTCAAGTTTCACCTTTTAAAGGAATATCAGCAGGGGGCCATGGGTAACGTCTGTCGGCCGTGCCCCCACTTCCTGCTGCAGCCTGCCTCCATGGAGGAAACAACCCAAAACCGTATTAAGCCACATCTTCCTCTTATCACCACTGCCACAGGGAGACAAACTGTTTGTTCCCAAAATGTCTATTATTACACTTCAAATCACCCGTGTCACCCATGATTAGGGGGAGCAAACACTTCTTTTCAAACTCTTCATTACCATCAGCCACAAAACTCATAATTTAAGCCATGATTTATTTTTATTTATGCAACCAACTGTTGCCAGAATCATTTGCTTAAACTAAATCCTTACCAGATATGGTACCACAGCTATTCCTACAGTGTGTAAAACCCTGCAGTACAACAACCAACTCCCTGTCACTGGAGGAAAATAAACAAGCTTTTAACTTCTGCATGAGCGGCTTGTTTTACAGTATCTCAAATTGAACTGGACCGAGTCAGTGCTGTGAAGACCTTGCCGGCTAGTGGCAGCCATTGTTTCCTCCATTGTTCTCCCTGGTGACTTAAATAAAGACAGTCTCCAAAGCCGCACAGCTCTAAATATGTATTTCTACTGTGCTAATTAGAGACTGTCTGTCACGCAGGCACTGAGCCCAGGACGAGGGATGGCTAAATATACCAAAACAAAAACAAAGCTTCCAAACGGAAAATTATAAACATTTAGACAGAAAGTCAGGGACAAAATTGCAAATGTAACTGGAAAGGTGACTTTTCGTGTGTGTTTGTTTTAGTGAAGGAGGAGCGCAGCAGCGACAGGAGTCACCAGTTTGGTCACAAGCTTTGTGAGTGAAGCCGTTATCATATATGAACGAGGCAACTCCCTTTGTCAGAGCCAGAGTTGCCCTTTCACACTAAAAGCCCACAAGGGGAAATGCTTCCGCCTAATAGTCAGTTCAGTTTAGGCAAGGGATGACGTCTAGGTAGCTGGAGCCCACATACTTGACATTGACCTAGTCTATCTACACATGGGCTTGAGGGAACTGGAAGGGTAAGGTTATTTAAATGATTCAGACATTTGTGTTTTTGTCTTTATTTCCTGTGGGTAATGTCTTGATAAGATCAGGGTTGTTGTGCATGTGGGAAATTAAGAATAATGACAGCGTGCAACAGGAATTATGAGGGATTTTAAAAGGTAATGCAATAAGAGGAAGCAGAGAAATAGGACACAAGCAAGCACTATTGTTTAAAAGTGGTTCAGTTTAAACGGTCAGTATCAGATTTTAGCCACACTAAAACATGACCTGGTTGCGGTTTCATGTAACTTGATTAAAAGATGAAGTCAATTTTCAGTGTGGAAAAAAGTGCAAGAAATATTCATCCATGTCTGTAAATTTGTGTCCCCATGAAGTACCATTGATGTATTTTTTGACAAATGGAGAAACATAGCAAGCTGTATAAACACAATGACATATCCTCACCTTTGCTATTGCAAACGTCTTCAGACACTCAGGTAAAATTGCTTCCATTGAGCATGAGCATTTTTTCAGAGTCACATACCTGATGAGTTTTAGTCCAATATTCAATCTGTGTTTGTTGTACTTTGGTCCCCACTAAATCCTCAGGGAAACGTGAAGCCAACTAGGTGCTCCATTTTCTTGACAAGCTGCTATCTGGATCCTCCCTCATCACGTTTCCTCTCAGTTCATCTTAAACACGGACCTTCCTCTCCACGGTGAGATATATTTAGAGTGCTTTACCTGTCACGGTCCCTGACAGAGGAAAGAATTCCTACATAACACACATGTATTATGAGATATTTCAAAGGGAAATTGTGAGGGAAAGTGGGTCTGTGAAATTCCCTTATGATGGATTTATCACTACAAACCACCGCCAGACTAAATTCAAATGGCACGCCTCGGAGGAAAGTTGGCGCTGTGTGTTAAAAGACATTCTTAGCAGGAGCATACCAAAGTATGTCTGGGGTCTAAAATGTTTTGGTCAAATAAACTTAATCTCCAAACTAACAAATTATTCAACTGAAACAACAAACCATGTAGTTTCCTCTGTGCAAACACTAACAGCCTACGCTAAATATATATGAGTGTCTCTCCTACACGCAAATACAGCAACAATCCTGACATCTCAGACTAGTCTGATGTTTTCTCAAACGGAGTCTTGTTCATTTTGGTCTCTAAATAGTAGCAGAAGGGTAATAATCTAATTTATTCCTCCAGAACAATTGGGTGTCGCAGGTCAGTCCACTGCCATAACTTTTACCGTCATGTCACCAGATCGTCTCCCTCCTGCACCAGTTCCAGCTTGGATAGGAGGGCTCTGACTCAGCCTCCAGGAAGGTGAAATGTTTTACTGTTCACACATTTCCCCCTCGCTGACCTCAATGACTCCGCTCTTCCCTCCCTGCAAAATAAGTGTTCCTTGAGATCCTTCAGCACCGCCGCTCGACGGCTCGTCTGACACATGTGGGAACCAACAGTGGATTTAATGCTTTGTGTCTACAAGGGTTTTCTGCACAGGGAGAGTGTCTCATCGGCTGAAGAATGGAAGACATGCCACAAGTCCCGACTGGCATGTTTGCATAGGGCAAATATGTGACCAGCAGAATGGTATATTTATGAGTTTGACTGGGAGGCTCACCAAGAGACCTGTTGATATCAAGCTGCGGTAATGGATTGGTGCGGTGGCAGTGGCACGCCACTGACTGACTAATCTTATAACGAACTTGCTGCAATAAATTCTATGCAGTGACGAGCGCTGGAAGTCATTTCATTCTCTCATAAAAAAAACAATGGGAGAGTAGCGCTGTCTGCAGAGTCTACAGCAGCACATGCATTACAGCAGATAACATAAAGAAAGATGTTTTGAAGAATAATATAAACTGAACTTCTCCCCCTTTGTAGATAACGTGTGGACTGATTAATGGAAAACTCTGACATGAGTCATGTTCTCCGAGGAAGCTCTTTATCTTGTGGAATGCTGAAAGATGCAGCGTTTGAATTGAAATCTCAGACGTTCAACTGAAATCAAAGCAGCATATTGCAGAGAGTGAGTAGTTTACACTAGTCCTTCTGGGTGGAGCACCACAGACGGACATCAAAGTGTGGGATGGAGATAAAGCACATCCACCCTATTTTTGTTTTTACCTTTCGAACTTTCCTCCGACCAGCTGCTGAGCAGAGTTGATACCAGATGACCACACACAGCAGATCATTTACTGAATGGGACTGTATGCAATGTAAAAGTAAACCATGTGAGACAAGCGCTCAGATGTCAGACGGCAGATGTCCATGCTGTCCGCTCTCATATTCGTATTGATTTAGGAAGCGAATATTTCCAATTATGTTGTGTCAAGTACTTTTAGTGACTTGTTACTTAGTTTTACAATCCGCTTCCTGAACCTCCACACTGGTTAGAGGATGAGGTCATACACTGGGATATACCCCCAATACAAAAGTTGAGCTCATCAATCACTCAGAGCTGAAACGGGGTAAAAAAAAAGCTGCACTATATTTTCTGGGGGAACCACAATCATGTGGTGGCAGTCACCAGCAGGATGGAAAAGAAGAATGCAGGAAAAAGTGATTGTGGCAGTTTCAGATTTAAAGCCACCATGTGTAGAATTTCAAAAATTCCAACTCTGGCTCTGCCCAGTGGTAAAGAAAAAAGATCAGGCCCGGGGAACTGAAATGAAGGGACTTAAAGGGACATACACAGAACCAAATGTCAAGGGGTTGCGTCAATCAGACACAATGAGAACACACTGTGTCTTTATACAGTGTCATTCTGGAGATGCTAAGTTTGAAATTCTTTGACCAGGGGGCCTGTTAAGGTTCAACTACATTTTATTAAATTCAAATTTGAGTTTTAGTTCAACAAGTAACTAACTGGAGGAGGCAAAAATACTAATTTATATTCATGACCTGAACCTACCAGCTGGATCTGCAGTGAGCAGCATAAAGACACTAAATGCTGTCAGCTTAAATGACGACTGTAACCTGCTCACTATTTTTCACAAGCGACTTGTTTTAAATATTTCATGAATTATGGTGCTAACAAGCTAAACAATATTCATACAACAATAATGACATTTTAACTCCAGGAACATTTTCAGGGAGACTGAAACTGGTTCTAGACTGTCAGCAATATTGTTTCAGTTGTCATTACTCTGTTGGTCCTACAAAGTGTTTTCTAAAGTGACATTAAATGAGGGTGGTCACTTTGACCAGTCAGGCCACATTTAGGATTAATGTGACACATCATCATGTCTTTGATGATAAGCATGATGGCGTCTGTAGAGAGAAAAGAAGTAGATGAGGAATGTTGCCATTTCCATGTTAAAATGTAAAGTCGAGCCAGTGTGTCAGTGATGAAAATGGCCAACATCAGGCATCACTACAGCAGCTGAGGACAGAAGCTCTTAGACAACACTCTTTGGTGGTGTGTTGGCTTCCAGCAAGGACCTTGTACAAGACCACATTCAGACAGAGACAATGTCCTGAAGGTAGGTTTTGGGGTGAGCGAGCTGATTGCTAAGAATCTGAAATCTCATTCAGAATGAGAATATGTGAAGGTGTGTGCGTTGTTGCTGCTGCAGAGCTACTAGAACCAGACAAAGCTAAATTGTTCCCAAGTGTGTGTTTGTCTTGAACGACCCCCACCCTGTTGCCTTAGCAACCATGGCACATGATTTTGGAGGAAAAAAAGCACTAAGTAACACTGCAAGAAATTTAAAAAAAATGTCTGTTATTAAACAGAAATGACAAATACAAACCAATCAGCCATTTTTTTGTGAGAAATTACTGCCAAATATGGGAAAGGGAGGCATTAAAGCCATTCCACGATTTGGGTGAAGAAGTGGTTTTGACTAAAAAAAGCTTTTCCCTCATAAACAATGCACTTCCCTTCAGAGAACATCAATATATAAACAGCCAAGTCTCATTTTAGCATTTGTTCAAACTACACATGGAGTTAACAGTGAACTATCTCCTGATTAAAACGGCCAGTGGTCATGTTTGTCATTTCAGTTGGCAAAGGTTGTAGCCAACACTGGCTAAGAATGAGAAGCCCGCTAATATTAACCAAATGTTTAACATTGCTCCTGATCAGTACAAGGAGACAAAAGATTTGATATGAGATTTGTTACCGTAGCAAATTAGAGTTTTTTGCCAACCAAGAACTGGATCCAAAATGGAACAGCCTGCTCCAAAGCATTGCGACATGGCAGCTACATAAACAGACACAGATTCTTAAGCTTGCTGACATATTTTAATATGTTATATTGGAAACTGCTAATACTTCCATAGGCAGTCAAAAATCATACTTATCAGGAACTGAAAAGTAAACTGTGTCCTCTGTGAGCAGACTCTTTGAACCCGAACCAATATTTGAAATTGGCTGTTGGCCGTCTGAAGACTGTTACCAGCTGTTAGCAACAGGTCAAAGTAAAAGTTCGGATTAAAAGCCAGCCGTCAAAGAGAGGCTGGAGACATGATAACTGTTCAAATGAGGACACAGACACATACTGTCAGTCTTTCCTCATAAGTCCAAAGTCCTTATCCTGATTTAGGGCCAATAAGTGACTGGGGACGTAGCTTGAGAGAGAAGTCACAACCTGCTTACTGTCTCATCACATTAACAATTGCTGCAAAAAGTCTTCTAATCCGATTGCCAATGTCACAAAAATTAACAAACATTGTTGCACACCACCACCTCCCTAATTCTGGAAGGTGTGGGGAGGTTTCAGCTGCCTGAGCATACTGAACCCTTTAGTCATGGAGGTAGTAGTCTTGCTTTGTTAATTTTGCTGCAACTGTAATATAATCGTGGTATCTCAACTTCCTGTAATTGGTCTGAAGGTGCAAACAATGAAAAGTGGTTTTAAACTGCATCAATCCAAACTATGGTTCTTTTGATCGAGACCAAATCTTTTGGTTGGACTACATTGTGGTGCGTTGGTCTGGACTGTAGTCTGAGGCCCCTTACACACCAGCTTGTTTGGTTTCAGACCTAACTGAAAAGTCCTTAAGTCCAGAACCAAACCAAACAAGGTGGGTGTGAAAGCGCCCTAAGAGATGGAGTGGGTGAGAATTCAGGGGAAAGCTAAGGCGGCCGAGAGAGCTCCACGCACTGCAAATTAAGAACACACATGCACATACAGAAACGTGCTGCACATAGCGAAAACAACAACGGGGATGTTTCCAGGGGACCCAAAGAAGCAGTCCAATGCTTTGTGAAGATATTGAAGTCTGCTACTCATCAGTGGTGATGAAACCTCATAAAGCATTGAACTACAGCCAGGTTCATCACTTTTTTCTCCTGTAAGTAGTGCACTGTCAAAGGCACATAAATTACGTTCTCCAGAGAACTGGATCTGTTTCCAATGTAAACAAAGCAATGATGACATAATCGCAGCAACAACTACGGTGTTTTCCTCACTAAAAACCTTTTGGTTCTACAAAAGTCACGTCCAAGTTTGAACTTTACAAACATCACGCTCCCTTCAAAGTCAGGCTTGTGCAGATGGTATGCATTTGTGTGGTATCAACTTCCACAGACAGTAATGTGTTGCTCCCACCAAGCTTGAGAATAGAAATGCTTTCCTTGCATAATGGGGAACAAAGTATCATCCCCAACTTAGTAACAGGCTCCCTGCTCTGCCATGGACGGTGTGAGTGTGTGAGTCTGACATGCAACGCTCCTTCAATTGGGGCTGGAAATTAATTCGTTGCCACACAAATTAGGGACACTTACGTCAGATGAGACTGAGCTACCCTCTGTGTCTAACAGGATGGCATTGGTACGCAAACACCCCGTCAAGCTGACAGCCAGGAAAAATGACCTCCGCTGGACCAGGAGTGTTTTTGCCTCTCTCCCCACCCTCTTTCCTTAGCAACCATTAGTCGTCCGCAACAGGCAGAATTAAAACCAAACCTTGTCTGATTTTTTTTTTATTCAGGAGTTAGTTGCGAATGTAGGAAGAGGAATTCATAATATCCAACTCATTTGTGTGTGAGGGGAAGGTCTGATCGTTAGCACAGGCATTCGTACATATGGTTTGTGTTTCAGTGCTTTGTGAGTGCTGTGTTTGAGTTCAAAGAAGTAGTGGACCACAGGTCGGAAACCCAAACAGTATACGCTGTGCAGTGAACTCGCTCTTATGGCATCACTGAACTAATCTACAGTACATGCTTTCTGTGTGACTGTGTGTGTGTGTGTGTGTGTGGGTGAACTCGTGAAAGCACATCGCTTGCAGGTAAATGTTTGATGGGGTAATGAAGCTTTGGATAAACGGAACAAAAACAGCCGGTGTTGTCCAGCCGCCCTCTGTGATTCCAGTTGGTAAACTGGAAAACTGTGTTTTTAAAGGCAGGTTTACATATCTTTTTTTAGAGTAAGAGTTCATAGACAGTAAATTAAAGGTATGCAAGATTTCACAGGGGGTTCACAGAGGTTTTAGTCCTGCCCTCAAGGCTAGAATTTGTATCACTATAGCATCATAATCCTGTTTTATATAAAACACAATGCACAGAATTGGCCACAATACAAGGAAATGATCATAAATTCCCTTTTGTTGGTCCAACAAGGGCTTAGCATCATATCTCCAGGAAGTAATAAAATATGATATCCTGTTTTGCATTAGCGTGCACCAACTCTGTGTTCCACCAACATCTGAAATCAGCAGTGAAGCCAGTGACATCTCCCTGGAAGGATAGACTATCTTCCATCAATATGGATCCATAAACTAAATAAAAAAACTTAAGATATAGCTTAGAATATTTGTTCATGTGTATATTACACATGAAACACAACACAACTGTCGCATCACCAGCTGTTTAACTTCCTGTCATGTTAGCTCTGCAGTAAACGCAATGTAACGGGAACTATACATTCAAATGATGGAAATGATTGACAGGGGAAGAACCAGCAGTCATTACTGCAGGTATGTCCAACACATATTTGGTAATGCAAATCTAAATTGTTAAAAGCTGTGGGTGTGATGTGGCACACAGCTCATTTGCTGTTTCCAGTGAAACAAGCAGTGTTTTTTCTTATCACTGCAAAAGGAACATGGTTCTCAGGAATGAGTTCCTGCTTCAATTACTGCACCAATGTAAGAAAAGGAAAAAACAAGCTTCAGTGACACTGAACTGAAATGAACTGATTCCTTATCCAACAAGCATTTTTCTGTTCACCACATTATTTATTTTACCATCACCATCACTTTCCACTTCGACCACAGTACAAACTATCCCAGACTGTACCTATTATAATTAACTATCAAAGGAAAATATCCAGTGGATGTTGAGTAAATACAATCAAAGCCACCCCAATGTGTAACGATGTTGTAAAACAGGCCCTGGCAACCATTAAAATGCACAGCGGGCCACATTACAGGCTAAATGGTTCTATAATCTTTAGTAATCTCCGGTTGTAGTTTGACATGCACCAGAGCGTCTTCACCCCCCGTAGCTTCGCAGCGTGACCTACCACCCCTGGTTTTTGCGTTTCATGTAAATATAGTGTGTAATGACACACTGTCAGCACACAGATGCTATTATGGCCTTCCTACCAGGCAGAGGTCATCTTTGCCACCCCGCCCAAAGGAGGGGCCGCCTCACCACCGTGGTTAAAGGCCCTGCTTTCACCCAGACCAAAATGACAGACGTGATTTTATCTTTGCATTTTGACCAGTGTTTGTGGTGCAGAGTGCTGAGAATTCTATCCGAAACTTTGTAAGGATTTAGAAGATGCTCGCTGATTAGTGGAATTGTTTCAGTTTAAAAAAAATGAAAGCTTTGGCCCTTAACTGCTGCTTCCAGATGCTGAAACTGCTCAGACGTCACGACAGGTGTCACAATGGTGAAGCCAGAGGGAATACAGCCTGTCTCAGCCGTTATGAGAACCACGGGGAGAGCGTTTGGCTCGAATTCAAGAATCTGTTACGTTTCAGCTTTGAACCAATCCAAGAAGACATTTGCAAATGTCTCCATTTGAAAGTCCACATGGTGATAGGCAGTGCATGCAACTGTCGACAGGGTCTGGTCAATGTCACCCTGAAATATCATAGTTCACTTCCTTCAGCGCTCCAAACATGTTTATTTCTACAAGCCACAAGTCAAAAATACATGCCGCCAAATGGTTTTATTTAGCAGTACAGTGTACTAGATGGATACACAAAGAAACACAAGTGATGCAGTTTTCTTGTAGTGCATACAAATCTGCTCCCATTTCTTTCCCTAATTGTTTACAAAGTGACACATTGGAAGCAGTCCTTCCACAACATGGGGAAATCGAGTGTGCCGTGGCACACATCTCGATGGCTATGAAAATATTTCCAAATACAAAGTAATTGCCAAAAGCACAAACTGAGTTATGCTCGTGATTTTATCAGAAGATTTTCCAGATGGCTATTATATTAAAACCATTGAACTCTCTGGTGCGCAGGTTCGCCTTTAAGCCATTGTGCTAAAGCATTTGTGCTATATTCTTTCTGTCTGTGGCCCGGGAGGAAGGATCGCTCTCCTGAAGTCCACTGATGGGTTGAGTTCTGCACAAATCAAAAGCAAACACTTTGAGGCATGACCTGCCACCCGTCAGTCGAGGTGCTTTGTCCCAACATACTCATGGGACTGGTCTAAAGAGTCTGTAAGAGCCTGAATGTCTGTGTGGCTGGAAGAGTCTGACAAAAGGTGGTATTGGCTTTAATTTCTTGTAACAAAGACATGTAACACTCATTTACCAAAAGCTATGAGGGGAATTAAGAGCCAGTTGAAAGCATTCAAGGGGAAGTCCACCTGGAAATGTCAGAGTTGTTTCAGCATTGGACAGCTTAATCCCATTTGTCAATTTGGAGTCTTAAATTTAGGACAGACTGTGGCCATAATGCAATCCAGACAGAAATGTAGGTTTTCCACAGCCAGCAAGTAACTGACCTGGGAAACAATGATGGCAGATTTTCTGATTCCCTGCTGTAACTTTACAATAAAACTTGGAAGCAGTTGTCATTTGATGGGAGTTTAGCTCCGGTAAACCTCTGTTAAAGCTGTTTTTAGCTTTACAGCCTGCAGCTTTATTCGGATTGTGGTTCCATTAGACAGCATCAGCCCTATTTCCTGTTGCCAGTCACAATGTGCTGATAAACCTATTGTACACGACCTATCCAGCACTGAAAGGACAGACAGGAAATCGACAAGCTGATGAATCGGTATATTGCAGCATTTAGCTACTCAACACTTTTTCCACTCTCAGGCGATTGTAGAGACAATTTTGTTTTTCTGTTCTGGAGATGTATGCAAATTAGTACATATTTAGTTGGATAATGCTTGGTTTATAATGGCTGGTATAGCTCAAGACTGCTGTAATTGATAATAGAATAAAAACAGATTTTTGCATCACTCTTTGACCAAAGCTTGCCACTTGTACACACAGAATATATTAATTGAGGCTTGCCAAGACATTTGCTGAACACATCAGAGGAGGTATTATTATTATTTTAAATGTGTTGATTCACTTTTCTAATGCCTGTCTGAGGTCAAACTGTACAGCCCTCTGTCCCCCTAAAGTCTGTAACTGTCAGTATATAATCATTGCATCTCATTATGGTTCTCTTCTGGAGGTCAACAGTTTTTAAACCTTAGTCTTTTCCCAACACACTTGCATTCCCTGCATACTCTAACTGTATGAGTGGCAGAGCCGTGTTGGATAGCGCCAGCATCTCCTAATGGAGGCACAGGCAGAAGTCCAATGTCTGCGCAAAGACAGAGGGTTCCAACAATGGCCCTGATTGATTCCATGTCTCAATAAAAGTTTTAATGGTAAAAGATAAAGTATAACAAGTAAAAAAATGATTAAAATAGAAAGGTCTTTAAATGTAAAAGCAGGACATAAGTTCAGACAGTGGCCTTGATGTAAAATTCCTCGGCTTTTCTACATTTTTAACAATTTTACATCTTAAATTCAAATTACTGTAACTTAAATGTTGTTTTGTTTTTTTCTCAGGACAGAATAGAGCAAGCAGCTGGCTAAACAATGACCACATAATGCAAAACGTGTGTTCAACAAGCTGTAAAGTAGGCCCTGGCATTGTAAAATCCACATTTTCGTCAAACAATTTAACAAATTTAGACTCTACCAGTTCAGGATATAAAGTAGCCGATTTATCTAAATCATATGAGCAGAAGTGTTGAACTGCTTTTTGCTGCCAAAAGGTCACAGTCAAATCCAAACACATTCAAAGAAATGCAAATCACCAGACCAAATGTTTTCAACAATTCTGATTTCATTTTATTTTACTTAAAAACCACAGGTCCATGGTATTAGTACAATGAGGTTAAGTGGATGTCAAACTAAATAAAGATTAGAGCACATTCAATCAAAAGTAACAGCACAGAAAGGCAGACAGTAACACATACCACCAAATAAGAGTTTCCCACAGTATTGAACTTTTACTTTCGAGGACATTAAATTATGTTGAAGCACACGTGGAGTTTAATAATATAGACCAGATCAAGTCATTTCCGTAGCAACTGAACGAGGTTCCATACTTCAGAGGTACTGTAACAGTCTTTCAGCAGGACACAGAAGGACATGGAGCCCATCTGGATACTGCTTCCTGATTTGATGGTCAACAAAATGTCTTTTCCTGGCTGCTCCCCACTGATTGGATGAATGAAGAGGAAAAGTGGGAGAGCGTGGAGTTCAGGGCTACCAGACGTCGGCTCTGGAAAAGGAGAGAGGTTCCTTAAGTCAAAGCAAATAACTTGGCGATCCACAGTGGAAGGCAGGTGATGAGGAACAGTAGAGCTGGATAGAGATACTGAGCAGTGAGAATAAGAGGGGACGTGATGGATACACTTTATTTTATTTCAGCTTTTTAGTAGTGGCTCCTCCCTCATTCATCAAGGCAACATTTTAGTGGCTGTAACTGATGATAAAAAAAGGATCAAGAGGGGATAATGCAACAGTTCTTGCTTCCCTAACCCTACTGTCCATGAGTCTCACATATTGATTCAGCACCACTGCAACAAATTAAAAACAATAGTCCTACCATCAATGAAATAGCAGCATTAGGTTACACAACACAATTGGCCATATCCATGACATGTAGGCCCTGTTAACACCTGGCACTAGGGGTGTGTGATATTAGGAAAACGTTGTTTAATATCGCAATGACGATATGACTTGCGACAAATTAACATAAAAAGGCCCTGGCTATGGACGCAGAGACCACAGACAGCTCCACAGCAGGGAGAAGGCGCACAGCCCAGTCACAGCGCCACCAAGTCCGGGACAGACTCCAGGGAGCCGTACACAGCTCCACTTAGTCCACTTAGTACACTTACAGTGTTAATGTGGGTCTTTTCTTACATGTTTGGAACGTGAAAAGTACATTTTTTACAGTCTTTAGCGGCTCTGTCAGTAATTGGGTTAGGGTTAGGGGGTTTTGACTCATTAATAAAAGAATCGATCATTATGTGATGATCAATGTTGATATCGTGGCGACAAACAAATCAACTTTTAAACTATAGCAGCAAACATGAGCACTAGAAGTTTCCACAGTATAATTTAGTCGGAGGAGGCGGAGCGACATTTGACGGAGCCGCACCGCTCCGTCAAAACTCTGTTTTCAAATTCTGTTTTCTCTCTATTCCCTTCTTCTTATTTTCTTCCGACAATGATTCACTGACGGAAAAACCCTTCAATGATCTGAATGTCTTTAATTTATCATCTAAAGCGGCCAATTATATATTGACATGCAGAGCGTAAATGCGTGGCGCATGGATCATCATTATCGATAATACTCGATAACATGAGCTCGCACATCGTTAAAACAACAATTAAGATATTATCGTAGACTATATATATATATCGCACACCCCTACCTGGCACTAAAATAAGTTGTAGGTGGTCTGATTACAAATGGCCAGCTTTGAATACAGATGCGAGTACGTCCAAAACCGATGCTTCAGAATCGTCAGAACAATCAAGCGTCACAACGAGGGGCTTTATTGTCAAGGGAGCATGTCCACACAGAGTAAACACACTTGATCACATTAAAAGGCTTTTACTGTTGAGTGATATCAGCATTTTGCTGTTGGGTTTCCAATGCCTGGTGCGGTCTATTGCTAATGTACAGAACAAGAAACAGTCAATCTGCATTGTAAGGACTAATCAACAGGCTTGTTGATGCAACACATGCAAGTGGCTTCAGTGTTTCCAACATCTTTACTGAAAAATCAAAACATTTTGGTAAACGAACCAAAGAAGTGAATCCACAAACTAATCAGCATGTTGATACTGAAGATAAAAGATACAGTGGGAACCTCTTACAGTGATCATGTTTGTGCCAGGCCAAATTGATTACTATAAACAAATTATTTAAACAGCAAATCCCACTGACTGGACCTTTAATGCTCCAGTCATGTTTCAAAACCTGCATCTGGGTAGCAAGCTTGCTAAGCAAAGCAACGTAAACCTTGTCAAACATAAGTGAACCTGGAAAGATTAGTTTGATGGACTATTTGAATATGTGTACATGGGATTTAAAAGGGGCATTCCATGGATTTTATACTTTTTGCTGGTCTTGGTTAGCACCATCATGAAGTTGAGATTTGAAATCTACACACGTGACTTGTGAAGAAAATATTCACGAATCAGAGGTGTGAAGTTTAAAGAATGTGAACATTAGGCGAACAACTTAAGATGTAATCAAGTTGCATTATGGGAAATTAGGGCTCCAGTGTTTTTGGAACTTTACCTACATTTGGGACTACAAGTTGAGAAACCAACCTCTCTCTCTAGTCCACTAACTGCATGTAGTATTTAATTGCTGGAGTGTTGCCTCCATTTCTTTTAGTTTTAAGGCTCCCACACAATATGTAATTTTATGCTTAACACAAATGTACCATGTGAGATAGAAATCTCTCTTGTTTAATAGAGTTTGATTTCAATTAATCGTGATACTTTGTGTTAAAAGGTCCCTTGAATGTGCATTTTTGCCTGTGATGTATATAAGAATAAACTACATGTCTAGTGGTTGGGTAGGAGAAAAAGATTAAATGGAATGATGTTTTCTCTCTAATGACAGTTCTTTGTTACTGACAGAAGGTCATATTTAAGTCACCTTTTCAGGTCTTTATTACTACATGACTGGAATAAATAAAACTGATTATAATCCTGTTGGTGACAGGCTTTAATATACACTAAAGTGAATGAAAAATGACCCTTCAGAAATTAGCTTCAAAAGGAAGCTGTCGGATCTTTGTACCTGACAGGGGTTCAAAAGTTGATCATCTTCTTGATAGCTTCAAAGCACTTCCACTTGTCTGGGATGTAGAAGGGTTCAAAGATGTGGGGGAAGGGCGTGTCATAACCACAAACCCTACTGATGGGAGCCTCCAGGTTAAGGAAGCACTCCTCCTGTAAAGAGAGAAAAAAATAAATAACACAGATGAGCATTAATTCTCTCATTATGCTGTCAGTGCTCAAACATAATTCATTCAGGCAGGGAAGCCATCCTAACATGTTCAGACTGTGACTCTTCTGATACATATTTGGCTGACAGCAGGGACTCTATATGGGCTGTAGCATGTAACACCAGTAATGCGAACGAGTGATCAGGAAAACAGAAACGGTGCAGTCAAAATACGATCTGTAGTCAGAGAAATCTTAACTCAAGGTCCCGTTTTTTGACATTTTTAAGGAGACAAGGAAGACGCATACATAAGTTTGGGGAAAGCTTGCAAGATGTTTTGTGAAATTAATGTTTCCATTAATGTTTCCACGTTCAAGAATGACTTTTCACCCTCTGTAGAATATTAGTCTTTTAATAAATTAGTGATGTAACAGGGTAAAACCAACCAGGTATTGTGTTGGATATGAAGGAAGGAAAATATACAGTGATGAGTGGATAAAAAAAATTATTGCTGTTTGTTTCCGTGCAGATTTAAATTCATCTAAAATTACAGGCCTGCACAGGCTGTTTTGATAAGCCAATTTTGACGAATCACCACAAACTATCACGCACAGACACTTCCTTGGCTCCGTCTTACGAGATCTGTCCCAAAACTAACAACAGCGTTCTTCTTGGCCACCCACAGCAAACCCTCTTACTCACAGAACTACACACAACTAATTCACCCTTTCTCACTGCTTGTGCATACCCTCAGTTTACTAAAACTATTAACAGTGGATATGATATTTACTGCTCAAGTGCAGAATAGTTGTTTTAAAAGTGGCCTAACAGCTTGACAACATTATATTTATTGCCATACCTGATTTATAAGCTGAAAGAAAACATGGTTCATTTAGGCTCCTTGAAGACGGCCAGTGCTCAGGCAATTTGGCCTCAGTGCAAAACAAGCCATGGCACGTGTCTCTATATTGGCTTTTGACCTCTTCCCATGGAGACATAGCAGAATGAAGTTGGCCAAAACACTCCAAATGGGACAAACCCCCCGATGAGTTAAATGAACGCACTTGGACGCATGCACAAAGATTAGCAGAAACAAACCTGAAGTACCCTCTTTCAGATCATGCTGACCTACAAAAAACTCAAGCAACCAAACGTAGCACTGAACCCTCTGTGGGCATTGCCTGTTCATGCATGCATGTCTGACAAAGAACACACTTTCACCTGTTGCCTGTGACACTGACAGCATCACAAACTCAGCCATCCATGTAATCCCACATTATGAACCCACTATTTGGTTGCCAAGGAATAGTATAGCGTTTGGCAGGGCAGGGCTTGCATGTTTCACACTATGTTTTTATTTTTCTTATAAAACATCTGGCAGAGTCCAGGGGACTGTCAGACTTGATGAGGAGGCCTTTTGTGCTTTTATAGCCTGTAAAAATACAACACAACAAGAGAAAACGAGAAAGAGAGAGACTGCAGCAGAAGCCCGCTCCTCTGTATGTCTGAGGAGCTGAAATGGTACAGACAGAGTGCTCCAGCCTGAACGTCAGCTCCTGGATTAATACTCAACTAAAGTGACTGCCAAGTTGAAAGACAAATGCGGAATCATATGAGACTGGACATATGAAGCCTTTAATGTAACAGCTAAACTGGAAAAATATCAAACGTAAGAGATTGAAAATTGGGAATAGTTCTATGGTAACAACGGAAGGACATGGAAGCAGGGTGGAATGACTTGAAGTGATGGCATGATTTATGTTGACCAGTTTTCTACGACAATCAATCAACAGTGGAAATTAACCCAGTCAATGGAACAAGAATTACTTGACAAATTCTACTCTTTTATCCCCATGAATCTTGCTCTCACATTTGTTGTATAAGTTGTCAAGTATGTCTGAATAGCATTTATTATTTAGTACACTGGGGAAAAACAACAAATGCAGAAACCCCCTGTTCAGCTACTTCCGCCAAAAGTGTTTGGATAATTGAATTAAAAGATTAGGGAGGTGATTTTGGAGATAAATGGATTAAAGCTGTCACTTGTTTTTTTTTTATATTTGAACTCCTTTCAAACAAGAGAAAACATTAAATATTAAAACTTAAACAAATAATGCAAATTCAAAATGTACACCCTGAGTGCAAAGTTAAACGTGGGATATGTTTGCAGTAATTCATTTCATTTGAACTTGACTAAACAGCCTTAGAGGAGACCAGTCATCAAGTGTGTTACATCAGTTAGTGAAGCAAAGCCAGCGAATGAGGGTCAGCCCAGCAGTCATGGATTCTATTATTTTGGTGCCAGTAAGAATGAAACCCAAACCCAGGGGAAGTCCCACCTGATTTGCTGCACAGGGCTCAGCGCTACTGGCACTGTTATCTGCCTGGCAGCTTGACCGACTGGCAGTCTGCTCCAACCGCCTAATTAACTGTGATCAGCTTTAATAAATGGCCACTGAATGAAGACATCTCCACTTTATTTCATTGATCTGTTTTCTCATTCCCCCGTAGTATTCAGAATAACCTCAACTCAAAAATTGTATCCAACAGGATCCTGACAACAGTCACTGTACTACTGGTGACGCGAGGGACTAATTGTACTACGCTACATAGGTGCATATGCAATTAAATACTAATCCTATATGCATGAGCTCACTATAACAGTCCAGTCTTGTTTTAAAGATTATTTAAACATCATTAACGCATGCCATAACGGGCACCTAGCTCACAAAGGTAACAGTTTTGTCTTAGGCAAAGTTCAGTCTCATTCAGTGGAAAAGTAAAAACTTGGGAGAGTCACATTTAAACAAGTGTACTTGAATAGACCTGGAGCAGATCTAGATGCAGATGATTTGACTGAGCCACAAGAGGGTTTTCTCTTGTCAGATTTAAATGAACAAAATCAAAGCATTTACATGAATTCTTTCTTTCTTTGCACACTTGACTGAAAAGCTTATTTCCAAGCACTTATTTGACAGCAGATGCCGTGAAGGAGCTTTTGTCAAAGGTATTTATAAAATGGCCCATCTGTGCAGGCACTGAAGAGGTGTGATCCAAAGTGATTCCACATGGTATCTTGCTTTTCTTTTCACCATTCAGTAAATGACAATGTGATTACTCGTGTCAACTGAGATTAGAACCTCAAGCTCTTCTCTCTGCTGAACGTCTGACATGTCAGACAGTACCAGGGAGTTTGCTCTTTTGTCTAGATCCCATCTGTAATCTCCTCTAAATACATTTACTGGAAGCAGAAGGAAAGTACAGTGGTCTGACTGCCTGCCTGCCACCACAGCTGGACAGAGCATGGCCACACAACTCAGATTGCATTCAAATCAATGTTTATCTTTTGGGAAGTGCATCATTATATGTAATACTTGAATGTCAGGATAAAGATATATGGCATGGCAGTAACAAAAATCTTGCATCCTTCAGTTGCTCAGAATTTAAAAATACAGAACAGCGGGGGCTTTGACTCGCAGTGATGATATTGTTTCTCATGTCACACAAAAAAAACTTTGTCAGAAACCCAGCCAGAGGTAGAAAAGTGCCACTAGTACAGTCTACGAACAAGGCCTCCAAACCAGCTTGATTTAAACAGGTAAAAGTAAATTCATGTTTATAGACTATGACAATGGACGGAAAAATGTATTCTAAAATGTAAGCCTACACCAAATTACTAAACAAGTAGGTTGTTCTATCCCAAGTGTATCTTTGTTAACCTGCAAAGGTTCAGCATTAAATATAATCACAGCTGAACCTGACAAAGCTTAGCTAGTTCATCTTTGACGATAGCTGAGCCAAAACTGACAATGTATAGCTGAATCTGATTGTGGAGTCAAGCCTAACAAACCGATGATGCATTGTCCTTAAAGTTACACCAATTTTCTTTCTATTGTCCTAGGAGTGTCTCGCTTGAACTAATGGCTGCACTGGCCCACACAATTTCCAGTGGCACTGCTCCATTTCGTCTGTTTCAGCCTTATCCATAAGCTTCCAGAAGAAATTCTCAAACACTGACGAAATGCAGAGTGTACAGACAGAGCGCTCCATCTGTTTCATATATGTATTTTACTTTGAGCATAAATGAGCCTTGACTGTTTCACAGAAAAGTTAAAGCATCTTGCTTAATTGCAATCAAATAAATTAGCAGTGAGGCTAGCATCAATGAAATAAATGTAGAAACTTAACAATGGATTACATACATACATTGTTTACTTTGAGTCAAGTTTTGTGGATGGCGGACTTAAGCACTTAAAATAAAGACTACCATACAGTGGAATAATCACTGAATGCAAATACATAGGGAAGAGGGAATTAGTGAAAAATACTGACTATGAATTACATCAAATTTAGGGTTGGATTTCAGGAAAAACCTTAATGTAACTTGAAGACAAAGTTGTCTCTTCATTTCTCATACAGTAAATAATCTTTTATGGTTTGTGATGAGCTGTCATGGTGCAGCTAGTGAATAAGTTAAACTGACATTAAAAGTAACAGATGACGTGTCATTGACTTCTAGTGAGAAATGACACCCTGCAGTTATATGAAGGGAAGAAATGGCTAATGAGAGAGTCAGGCTTTAGGCTATTAGACAACTGGTAGGATCGAGCAACAGCATCCTTTTAAAGAAGCCTTCCTGTAAAAACACTGTCCTTTGAAGGTAATTTACTGTATCCTCAAAATGGAGAAAAACACGGGGTGGGTGTATGTGTATGTGTGATGCCCCAGGCCTTGGGACTACCCTGATTTTAATTCAGTAAAGCCTGACAAGTAACCAGTGGTCTAAATCTGATTCAGAGGGCATTTGTGGCAGATAAAGTTTAATCCTACATCCTCAGATAACACCAGCTGGACCTGAGCGGAGTCTGTGGTCCTTGTACCATGTCTCACAACAGTAACACAACTCAGCAGGAAATGCTGGGCAAGATATTTGATTCTGTTGGTTAAGATTACACACAAATAATTGAAAGCACTGCTAGTGGAAGTAGAGGAAGACCATCTAAGGGCCCCACAGGCAATTCTGAGATCCCCTGAGGGACAGTGGTTTATGACTCAATACAGTGTAATGTATAATTGTGTAGAAAATAGATTGTATTCAAGACATCTTTAATACTCCTGAAAAGTTATCTAGACCTGTTTTAACGGTTCATGGCAGACAATAGTTGTTATCATAGACAGTGGTCAAAATTATACATTTCATTATTTCCATCACAACCAGCAGACATAAATATTGAATTTCTCTGAAACCAAATTGATTGATTGTAGTGCAGTTTCTCGTTGCTTGTAGATTTCAGTGAAGAAGAGAGTGATTCACCACTTCTCTCTGTGCATCCAGAAGGTCCGTGAAAGCACTGTCTTTAGTCACATCTCATTTTGCCCTACTCTGTCCTATTCAGTCATGAGCCAAACACTAGGGGAAGGGCCAGCCAATGACACATTACCATGTCATGAAGGCCACAGCCAAAGTTGGATAAAGGAAACTTTGCCAAACTCCCCTCTGCTCTTAATACAAAAGAGAAAATATCATCTTTAAATGGATCTTTCTAGAAGGCCCCGAGGTGGATAGGTAGTCCACTCTCTCCAGAAATAATAGACTGGGCTTTTCACGACACTCCCAGACAAGAGTCTAGACTAAACACCCTTTACTGGGAACCAGTTTATCTTTTTGTCCCTTGATTGCCTACAAGGCCACACTAGTAAACAAGGTGTGGTACAAGTTAAGACCTTAAACATCCACACTGGAGGATGATCTGCACTGGTCTCACTCCAATATCTTGAAAGCCAGGATGTTATTCTACTGGCTGAGGACACGTGACTCAATCTTTCTGCTAAAAGCTGTATTTGTATTTTTAGCAGTTTATCATCTTATTATCAAGACCAAGTAGGACTGTACAGTAATTTAATTAAAATATCCATTTTCTAAAGCCTCATTCTTTCTCATGACAACATTTCATCTGCATTTTAGTCAGAACATTAATGACATCAAACCAAGCACTAATGATTTCACCTCAAGCTACATAAACAAATGAGAATATGGGAATGATAGCACAGATGTTCAGACAAGTTTCTCTGGGACTACATTTGTAGTTTTGCACTTGGTTGTACACACAGTGGGACACGAAGCGGTTCTGTAACAAATGAAAAAAAGAGGGCTCACGAGAGAAGTCCAAATCCAGCTTATGATCCTGCCTTCAATCCTCTTTCTTCGCTTGTCTTTTACTCAAACAATTGCCAAACTAAATAAAAATATAGGTATCATTTCCAGATTGGGGATGACTCTGCAATCATCTAATGATGAGGTAGAGAGTCAAATGGTAGGAGAATGTTCATTGACTTGCGGGACACCTACTTCTCTTACCTTCCCATAAACCTAGGTGTTTTTCTTCAGAAGGCTTAGATATTATAATATTAAGACACTGTTGAAAATGTTTTATATTTATTTTATTGACTCAATTCCGAAGTTAGCTTGTATCAGTTGGTTTGGTAACCTTAAAAAAAAAAAAAAAGATATATACATATGCTGGGAAAAAATTACGAAGGTAGGCGGGAAAGTCATTGGTTTGAATCTAAACATCTCTGCCATCTGTATCAGGTGTGAGCCATACAGAAAGCACAGCTCATCTTGTTGGACTCCAAGCATCCTTTACACACCAAATTTACTTTGCTTCCCTCAGGCCAGAAGTTTGGCATCTCTAGAGGTGACGCAAACAGAAATATGAGTTCTTCTATTCTGTCAGCTATTGGCTTTTTAAAAGGGGACCAATTATGCTTTTCCTTATTTTCTGTTCTAAATATAATATTACAATGTCAGATGTTAATAATAAACATTGCCAAAGTTTCAAATAATGAGGTAAACGTGTGTAAAAGTAATCCTTGTGAGAAAAAAGTTCAGACTTCTCTGTAGGCAAAGTTCCAGTGGTTTTCTGCTACTTTGGCGATGAGCTGAGTTTAGCTCGTCACAGATTTCTTCATAACATCATCCACTCCAAGTAAAGCTCCAACGCAGACCATTGGTCTTCTGAGAAAATGTATTTACATGTTCTGTCTCAGAACAGTGTGCTTGAATAGCACAGTAGGCATTTAATATGCTGCGACATACAAATAAAAGAATGAGGCAGTGCTCAAAAGAACTGGGTGCCCGTTCCATTTGCAGGGCTCCACATGTTCAGCCAAATCAGAAGACAGACGGCTTTTAAGGAGCCTGGAGCTAATATTGCCCATTTCAGTCAGAGGCTGAAATAAGGAGCTTCATAACAGACAGGTTAGGTAAATAAGGACTTGTAAACTAACTGTGAATTGTGAATCATGCAAAGCTACTCTAGTGGAACACTAGAATAGGAGATCTCCTTAAGGCAAAACGAAAACCAAAAACAAATAAAAGAGAGACCATTTATAGACCAAATAATCAAATAATAGCCAATCAAGAATAATCAATAATGAAAATAGTTGTTGGTTGCAGCAATAATTAATCTCTATGGTGATTTTTGGGGCTGCAGTTTGTGCTGATGTTACATTGAATTGATTATTAAAATTATACTTTTTATGTATTTTTACCTCATTGAAATTGTTGAGGAAAAATACTTTTATCTACATAGAAATATTATTCAATACAGTAATGTTTGAAAATGGCTCCATAAAGAATTGTGACAGAAAATCCAGGTTTTTTTTTACCTGGCTGGGATTTTTATTTAAAATTATTAAGATTATTGTTTTATAATTTCGAAATATGTAACCAAGCCTATAGCACATTCTAGGTATTGTAGTTATTATTGCATTTAATTCACTTAGGTCGTGACCTCACTCTGCTATTGAATTAAAACAATGCTCCCGGAAACACTCTTGAGTATCAACCACTCATCCACTGCAGAAGTAAAAAATATACTTTTAAGTTTTGTTTTAGCTCGCTCTTTTGCAACTTATGGTGGTTTCTGTCAGCTTGACTTCACAGTGGTTGTAATGGATTCCAATGGTGACCCAGATTCATGGTGAGAAAAAACAATCAAAACCACCACAAAACCCTCTCAAATCACTTAAAGGGGACATAGCATGCAAATTCCACTTTGTTAGTGCTTCTACAGGTTAATGTGGGTATCTGGCATGTCTACCAACCCAAAAACTCTGGGAAAAAACACTCGCGCGTTTTGTTATAGTTCCTCTAAGTCAGAAACGTCATGCTTGAGCGACTCGATTGCGCTTCCTGGGTTTTGTGTCGTAACAAGGAACTGGAAGTCTCCCTACATGGTCTTGGTCTTCATAGCCCCCCCACCCCTCTCTTTCTCTCTCTGTCTGTCTGCTTGTGTGCTTGTAGTGGATGGGCAGAGGGGGACATTTAATTATGTGATTGGGAAAATTAAAACTCCAGGACAACAAGGGGAATACAAAGTATGGGATGCATATTTGATAATTTATATCATATAAAATATGTAATTTATATCGTTTAAAATCATGGGGGGAGAGGGGAGGGGGAGCTGGCTCATTAGCATTTAAAGGAACAGGCACTCAAAACAGGTCACTCTGTGGAGGGCTGTTTTATACAGGGTAAAAAGGGTGCTGTTTTATATGATCCTTGTGGTATTTTGACCAAAGTATGTTACAGACATTTCATTAAGACCCCAAGGAACCATATCAACTTGTGGTAAAATGGGCATGCTATGTCCCCTTTAAGCAGCATAATCCACTTCTCTGCTGTCTATTCATATGCATTGTATTTTTGTTTTCTTTTGGTCAAAACATGTCTGTGCACAAAACTCACATTTAAGTTAATTTGCAATGTTTTAAGTGTTGATAGGACTTAACACATCTTATTTCACAACTTGACTACAATGACTTGTTAAAAAAAAACACTCAATCCTTTGGAGTTTGCTGTTTGCAACAAGCAGCTACTGATGTGAACCAGGCCTCATAAAAAGATCTCAAAGGAGAGTAGAGTTGTTAATTTGAGTAAAACTGGATAATCATCCAAAAAAAGTTCACAGTCAAACTCTAGAAATGGACATGATTATCTCTACCAAGAAGGTTATGTGCTCACCCCTGCTACGTTTGTTTGTTTGTTTGTTGTATTGTTTGTCTTTAAGCAAGTTAACACAAAAGCTAGTGGAAAGATTAACATAAAACTTGGTGGAAGGATGCAAAATGGGTCAGGGAGAGCGGATTCAGAATTTGTTTTATCACTTTCTTTAACATTGTGAAATTTTGACATTCTCACTGGTTTCCCAGGGAATAATTCATAGATCTTGCTGAAAAAAACTAATTTTGTGGACTGATATCTACGAGTGTGTTAAATTTGTTCCAACTTTATTGAATTTAAAAGGGACTGTTTGGCCTTGGGAGAAGTATGGGCTCTACCAAGTGCCATTGTAGTTTATTGCTGTGGATTCTATCCCTAGAAATAGGCGTCCAAAGATCACTGAGGCATGAAACCAGAGTAACAGCTTAGGAATCATTAGAGCTAGCAAACATCTCTGTTGATGAGTCCAAAACATGCAATCCATGGCACGTGGTGTTGTCTGTAGCAGAATATTAAGAAGGAAGCTTGCTGCATTTGTTTCGGGGGGAAAACATTTTTTTATATATTTTTGGGAGACATTTTAGGCCTTTATTGGTCAGGACAGAGAGAGTTTAGTGGCTAAAGGGGGTCAGAGCCAATGGGGGACAACATGCAGCAAAGGTCCACTGGTTTAGAATGGAACCCAGGTAGTTTGCAAGCGCACCATCATGAACAGCTCAACATTCTCCTAATTAGAAAATCTTTTGTGGACTGAGGAAACTACGTTCAAATTATTTAAGAAGTTAAATTAGTTCCTAAGTTTATAACGGACAACATCAGGGTGGCTTTCCGCCAGGTGAAGCTCAGTTAAAGCTGGAAAGCAAAAAACTACCCTAGGACTGAAGTGAATCTACTATAAAATAACTTCAAATAAAGTAAAAGTCCACAGTTTTGGAGAAGCATAACCCAGTAGAGATGCTGTGGAATGAGCTCAGACAGCCATTCCCACCAGATGTCCTAATGTTAAGCAGCTCTGTAGGAAGACTGGTCCAAAATTTCTCCTGAATGTTGTGCAGATGTGATCTATAGATATTGGAAGAGCTTGTCTGAGGTTGTTGCAAAGGGTTCACTTGGTAATGTACTTGATTATATTATACCATATTATACCTGCTTGTGTGTCATTAGCTTGTGTTTGTGAATACCTCTACCAATTCAAGGTTCAGATAATCTCTTATCCCTTATATCATATTTAAAGCTGATCCCCTCTGAAGTCCAGACATTTGATCTTCATTTAATTTAAGATGTTTTAAGACTTTTGAAGGATCAGTGGGGACCCTAGTAATAAAGTGTTGTGTTCAACAGTGTGACAGAGGCCTGTGGGTCATGTTGTATCCCTTTAAAACACGATCAGCAACCATTCCAAATGTTTCTTTCCAACAAGTGCATCCAAGTTACTCGAGGCCATGTGAAAACAGCAGATCAAAGCAATCAGTGAACACACCAACAACTTACATCACCCATACACAATGTGAAAACATTGAAATGAGCGGGATGAATCACTGGCCCATTTCAGTCCTCACTGGCAGTGGGAGAGAGCAACATCTGACCGACAGTAAGTGGGGAGAGGACTGATCGATTTTACTGCTTCAACTCTGATTTCATGCACATTAACGAGGAAACAGCAGCAGGTAACACATACATACAATTAGTCCAATGACTTTTGAGGAGGGGCAGATAAAGGGGGGAGTTGTCATTGTTGAAATAAATGGCTTATTGAGCCGAGTGGAATTCACTGCTGAGGGTCTCGCATGGAGAAAACACCCCACATAATTATCTCACCATGCAAAAATAGATGTAATTAGTATGATGGGGGGAGAAGGACTTTTCATTTAGTCACGCATCACACACTTAGCTCAGAATGTGTCATCTGCTCTCTCTGGCACGTCTCAGTTACAGTGTCCAGGCCTCCCATTCCCAGCAACAAGCAATATTTCTTAAACCTTATATGGGTAGTTAGACTCTCAGTCTCAACAGTCTCTCGTAACTTGGATAAACTAAACACCCTCAGTACAGGTTTAGAGATAAGCGTTGAAAATGAAGCTGCCTCTCAGTCAAATCCAATGACTCCTCTTCATGAACCCCTACAACTAGAGGATTTTTTCACTTGATTTCATACTCCATTTAGTTTAGAGGCTTTTAGCCATTTCACTTTTCAGAAGTTCGACCACTCAGTAATTCCATCAATTATTATGTCAGTGGCATTATACCTGTTGTGGGATAGTGTTTATTTAGAATAAAGGTGTTATGCAATTCAAATTATATATTTTGTTTTTCAGCACAGTACATAACTGTGTTGATGAAACATTCTCTACACAATGTTAAAACACGTATACATGCAAATCAATAAAACTAATATGAATGGGGTTGGTCGATGCTTTTAATATTCATCTTGCCTTTATTTGGAATAATCATGGTATAAGTTACAATAATGCTTTCAAGGATGTAAGCAGGAATATTGCACTGCCATGTATTAAGTTAATTCAGTGTGCTCAGCTACATCTTCAGCCTTGTTTTTTAAGCATATTTTGGCCGGTTTGGATCATGAAAGGATGTGGTGAATGAGCAGTTTTCGTTTGCATATTTGTGAATGCACAGATAAAGATACTAAAGAAAACTGATGATTACGATAAAAGATCTAAATCTTTTTCTTTAATTTCTAAGAGAAACCAGGGCCTTGGAAAATCATACCAAATCTAACAGTGTTTGTATTATGTCTCTGTGTTTAGATTTGGTGGAGAAGAAGAGGAGTGTGGTTTTTGGGACTAATTACATAAGTCTATAGCATATTAGGAATTGTCAGTGTTTTGAGTGTCGCAATCCCTCCTAAAACAAACCCAATTTGATGAATATTTCATTTATACAAAGCTTACAAAAAGATGTTTCATTGGTTTAGAACTGCTGAGTTGCTCACAATGCGCAAAAGGGGAATAGTGAATTAAATGATTGTCTTGTCTCGGCATCACATCCTACCTCTAACATGTAAGCCCCAATGTCCTACCCTGTAAGATATTACTGCAGCTGAAAACAGATTGGCAGATATGAGTGCTTCTTATGGGGTAGCATAAAGCATCTGCTGCTAGGGGCATTTAGTGAAAGGCTATTTAAGCTTTATTAGAAAGTGGGGCTTTTATTGAAAAGAACACTGCTGCCTATTAAGACTTGTAGCTTTGAAGACCACCTCCTGCCTCTGGGAGCTGCAGGGCTCAATAAAATCTCATCAAAAACAGTATGTTCTCACACACACACACACACACGCACTCACCTGCACAGTAGAGCTGATTTCAGCTGCAAAGCCTCCGGTTATTGGCGCCTCGTGGCTGATGAGCAAACGACCAGTTTTCACCACCGACTAAAAAAAAAAAAAAAAATACAATGATGGGAGAAGGTTCAGAGTTTTATAGTATAAAACTCACAGAAGCAAGGCTGAAATTTATTCTGGATTATTTGCTAGTTGCAAGTTTGTGCATATTGTAGATGTATTTGTGTGTGTTGTGGAGCATTGTAGACATGATAACTTATTGTAGTATGTGGTCAAGAGCTGGGTGTTACTAATAAGAGTGGTTCAAATATTGCCACCTATGGTATGGCATGTCTGCTGTCTTCTCTAAGTGTGTGTCTGTGTGTGCGTGTGCACGCGTGTGTGTTTGTGTGTGAAAAATGCATATAAGAACAATGGTATGAGCTGCAGGGCTGATTTAGGTGGGTACGCAAGGCCAACCATAAAATCATAGATATTAGAGGTCTCCACCTCTTATGCATTTGGGTTTTCTGGAACCTAACATTATTGCAGAAGGATTCGTCCCTTCCAACCATTCCAATCTACCACTGAATAAAACCAAGAGTCAACTATCATCTCATCCACTTGCCACTGGTCCATACCAAAGCTACTTCTGTCTTGTCTTTCCTTTACCCACTTGTTTTATTTCTATCAGTTCTGAAACTCAATCATTATGAATAGCAATGCACATGTTGTTGTCTCCATTATTCTGAGAATTTTAAGTATTTACTCTGATTTGAAATAAACGTGTACAGATTTACAGTAAATGAGTGAAATCTCCATTGAAATAGTGACACTACACAATACACTCTTCATTTAAACATCACATGCCTCTCTGTTCCCTCAAAGCCACAAACCAAACACCCATCCTAACAAGATAAATTAACATAACATGTCCATATGGCACTGTTAATTACACCTGAGCTTTTTTCCCTCCGACAGGACCACATAGTATCAAACACTGTATTTCTGGGCCTTCGTTCTGATGATTAAAAAGCTAATATTTACATTGCTGAGGTCCTGGTTTTGGCTGTGAAGCACTAAATAACTGTGGCAAACTGTACCACCCTCACTCGCTGGTACTGAGAGCTAAATGAGGCTGCATCTACACAAATAAAATAAAATGAATATATTTTATATATTTACTGTTTATATAATCTTTTTCTAGTCCTGATGACCACTCACAGTGCTTTCCATTAAGTTTTGCCATTCACCACATTCATAGGGTGTATCTATGTGCCCCACTTTATCCTACACACAAACACTTACTGTCAGCACAGCTGTGAGAGGCAATTTGGGATTCAATACCTTGCCCAAGGACACTTTAGTATGCAGAATAGGGGAGACTGGGATCAAACCACTGACCCTCTGGTTAGTGGATGACCTGCACCAGGTAGGGATGAGAGCCACACACTACAGTAATGCTCTTTAAAAAAAAACAGACTCAACAGTTGCAACAAGCTTTTGCCCACATATTTAGCAGTCTTTGACCAGTTGAGGTGACTGAGTTTTCTGCAAAATCCATTGGTTATATGACACCGTCTTCAGGAATGTGGAAGATAATGACAACACTGGAAGACAGCAACAACAGTTGGCAATCTGCACAGTGAGGACGAATGGAGTGAGAGGTTGAGATTAGGGCGATGTCTTGATATGACATGTTGCTGTTAGGTTCGCCTTAGTGAGATGACTCATACAGGTCCTTTGAATAAACAGAGCTGCTGAGCAATCTCCTACCCCGCCCTGATGCTGAACCCAATCCTCATTTTACATGCACACTCTACACACATCATTAAGCCTGAGTTATCTTCCAATTGACACTGTGACACCAACATTGGCCTGATCTCCTTGTTGGTCATCTCGCTAAGGGGAGATCCATCATAGTACTTGTAGCATCACGAGTACATTCTTCAGATGCTTTTGACACAAAAAGGAGCCTGACACTGTCTTAACAATAGTGTGAAATAGAATTTCTGACTCGGTGGCCTGAGGAAAACTTGTGACCTACTTAATAGACCTAATAGTCCAAAATCCTTGCCGCTTCAACATATGACTGTTACTTGCAAAGTGTTCACTAGCTGGCATGAGCTTATTGAATGGTCTATTCCAGAAGCAGAGCTTCATGCCATATGACAATCAAGAGTTGCGGCAGGAGGGGGCATACATTATGACATCACCATAATACTTATCGGATAGAGATGTTGACTGAACTTTTGGCTTTCAGTAGTTTTGGGCGGGCATAAATTATTTCTGTTAAACGAATGACAATTTTGCTTTTCAGATTTACTCTGGTAATCTCAAGTATCAAAAAACATGTCTGAACTGAGTCATGTATTTATACCCAAAGAGAAGATGTGGTATGATCAGAAACAGTTGGAGGACATCCGGTATTTGCCAATATATGACCTGATGAAATAGTGTTAATTGAATGTATCACTCACATACTCTTTCCAAGAGTAGTATAACATTTCCCAAAGGATCAAGCTCAATTATGTGATAATGATTTGACCATTTTCCAAAGCTTTGCAAGGTAACCTTTACTTACTGATAGAGCAGAAACAAACATTTTTAATTCAGTAAAAAGTTTCAATAGCAAAAGACATACTCAAGTTGTTTTTACATCTCTGGCAGGAGACTGTGACAGGATGCTAAGTAATATGTAGTAATTGTGGCTGTAGCCTTTAACCCATTTGTTTCCGGTTGTTGGATGGGATTTCAAGAGACAGAAACATCCACTCTGATCATGTGGTTTGACCCTTTACTCTAAAGTCATCCAATCCTCTTATTTTCCCATGAGCGCCACCTCTCATGTTGGTAAAGTTTGGACTAAATTAGGGTAAAGCAGTTACTTTTAAGACAGTGGTGGAGCTACAGGAAGTGGATTGGACAGAGCAGGAAGATGATCAGTTAGATGCATCCAAGCGGGTAAATCATTTGTCTTGAGTAAGTAAACATGTCATGAATCTTTTCATATAGCCTCTGGAAGACATGCTGGCAGGGCAATCTCTTCGTTATGTTACATCATGGAAATGTGCCTGATGAGTTTATTACTGGGTGGCTTGTGTCCCTTGAATCAAAGAGCATCCTTTTGCCAAAATAAGAGCAGTGAAAAAATAACAGACTATGCACAAGTATTAAAAGGATGTAGGGTAATGAGTGATGAAAACAGATAGATGATATGCGTGTACAGAAAATAGTGAGGCTGCTAATCCCATAAATATGGGACAGAATATACTACCTGTGTTGATTAAAATTTATAATTCTACAGTGTTTATGTATTATATTTATCACACTTTCAAGTTTTTATCAGTCCTCTGTACTGCACAATATTCTTGGACTAAGTCAAACATAAATTTTGAATGTTTACTAACACTGTCCAGCTTCTCTGAAAAGCCAGCAATCTCCAAGGAAGTCAGGCTATAAATTAGTCAACTCGTCCTTTACTACAAAAAATTTCCCAGACAATAATTACACGAGCTGAGCTTGATTTACAGTAAGTGCCAGCTTGGACACTGTGGCATCACCCCAACAACACCGGTTGTATTTCAGCAGAAGGTGGACACTTGCCAACAAGACGCTGAGTAGATAAACTTGTAATTGCTTTTTACACCATCTGAATTTATGATGAAAATTTGAGACCATACTGTAGCAGTTGGCTTGAGTCCACAATGCTATTAGATTTGACCGTTTTCCTATTTTATAGAGTATATGAGTCAATCACTATACTGTATTCATAAAGCCAGTGTCTTACTTCATAATATTGTAGCTTGATACATCCTGCTCCCTGCACTGGCCCTGGCCCAAAGTCAAAACTATGGCTCCTGGTTGGTGGCGGTTGGTGGTAGCTGGGCAGGGCAACAGCTCTGGTGGCTGCAGCTTTACTACTCATTGTGCTGCAGGACTGTCATTAGATACTGGAGTAATTCCACTGGCTGCAGAGGAAATGTCATGTTTACTGCCATTCCCATACACACCCAAACCTAATGAGCAGCATGGAGCTCGTCCTCCTGCATTCACTCCATCCTCACAACGTAAGTCTGTGTTCACCTACATCAGGCTCTATTCTACCTGTCTTTCCATTGTTCAATGTGGATAATCTCGTACTTGTCACCTTTTTATCCTATTCTGCCTTCATGAAGTCATGCTGCACACACACCACAGCCATATGCACGTGTATATAGTTTGTCCAAGTGCACACCCACACATTTGAACACACACGGCTTTTCACACACTGCCTCTTCAAGATTGATGAACAATTTATGACAGTGATGGTGAGTTACTCTTACAGGTTACCTCCTGCTGCTGATGCTGTTGTGGTATTTTGGCATCATAAGTGTTAAGGTCCAGAAAAACAGTGGCATTATATATGCAGTATGTTACGAAAGAGCACTGACTCAATCTTAACGGACAGTGTGGAGACTATGGAGATGAGAAGTGAATAAAAACAGTCCATATTTGGAGCTAAACTGGGATGCGGTTTGACTGCTGCAGAATCACATAATGTGCTTTTAAAGTTTTCAAAAACACATGGGGGAGTCTTTCCAGGAGAAGTTGCCAACATTTATTTGTTGGATCTGTATTTTTAAGCCACCAAATTGGTCTCAGATTATTTTAAAATAGTGATGACAAAAACTAAATCTGCTGTGCTTCTACTGTCTGTATATACACAAACATACACACTAGTCTGTAAGTTACATCTTTCCATATAGTATGCCTTCCCTTTCCTGAGGCAGTCCATCAAAATGCGACAGGAAGAGAAAGTTTAGTTCTGTGCCGCCACCGCGGAGTCGTCCTTGCCACTGGACCCGCTGGCAAGCCTCCCTTCCTTCGACCCTGTAATTGCGTGGCTACCACAGGGTCCTAACTCATGCGCCACCATGTGATCTCAGTGACAAATGAGAGCCGGGATGAGGCTTGACTACTTGCTTGGGCCTTTAAAGTGGCACTCAGCGACTAGCGGGGCGGAGTGAGTGATTGGCATGAGAGAAGGAGGGCGGGAGGAAACACCAACAGGGTTACACTTGCTCACTCTTCCGGTGCCATGCAATCTCTTGCTCCTTCGCTCTCTCACGGTAGAGAGAGGGAAAGTGAGAACTGGAGAGGAAGAGAGAGGGGTAAAGGAGCACAAGAATGAAAGAGCCAAGGAGAAAGTGTAGAACAGCAGCCTCTGCGCTGGGCGGAGGGCCAAGCCATCCTCCAGAGAAGCCAGTACACCACAGGAGACCTCAGGCAGAAATAACTCCCAACACCCCATAAAGACCCATTAAAACCAATTCAACTCAATTACTCCCTGACACACACAAACACACTCTACCCTTCTACCCAGAATCCACACTGTAAGGCAGCCTGTGCATCAGTGTGTACACACAGACATGTGACTGCTACTGTATACACTGATGACAGCTCCTTGTGAACATCCCACAAGTTGCTGCATATACGAGCAAACACTAAAGCCCTTAAAGCCAACTTCTAGTGGGGGGTTACTACTCAGCAGGATAACCTGTATAAAGTGAAATTATGTAGTATTTGAGGTAAATAGATAGGCTTGGGATGGAAAACATGTTAAACACTAAGTTAGTCGCAATGAAAGAACCATGGTAGTCTGCAACGTCTGGTTAGACCATGCAACTTTTCTATTTGCAAAGTACAAGCAGTGGGCAGAAAAGAAGGACATATACTGACAAAATCAATGCAGCAGCTTCACAATTAAACTATCACTGGCATTCAGAGTCATGTGTGGATGTAGCTCAACTAGAGGTGAAAAGAATAACAATCAGTAGAGTGCATACCTCCACCAAGACCCAACATTCCTATTATGAAACCACATTTAAATTCACAAGGTGTGTATTGTTATTAGGATCTGCACCAACTCCCCGATATTAGTCCCCTAAACATGTCTGATCAAGATCCATGAATTATCTGAATAATCAAGGACAATGTTAAAATAAACCTTCACAAACTGATAATGCAGAATTTTCTGTTAAAGACTCCTATGGAATGAGTAGTGTTACAATCATATTGTGAAATGTTTTAGCAAAGAACATTATTATGGTTTCACTACACGTCTGTAATGAGTGATCACTATACTCAAAACAGTCAAATCATCTTGGTAACTAAGCTGAAAAAAGAAATAACCCAGAGCTGAATATGGGACAACGGTTAATTTCATTGTGTTGAGGTTTTATGGATATAAAGACAAGGATGGTACTCCATAAATAATAAAGTTCAACACCACACATTTCACTAAAACTTAAAAGTCACCACAAAATACAAAAGTATGTGAGGAAGCTATGAAGAGGAAAAACCTAACACAAACCACCTGCTACAGCACTTTACTTAACTCCTCAACAGGAAACTGAGTTAGTGTTTCCTGGTATGGTGATATTTTGACAGCAGCTGAGGACAGTCACAGATGCGACTGCATCTGGCTCCTATCAATACTGTGTATAAGGACAGTTTGAAGAAAATATCCAATAAACATCATGCACATGCCCTGTGTATGCGATTGGTCACATGATATGTTTTAAGCATTGCTAATATGGACTAAAACATGATTGAAACTGATATGTGGCCAAAACAATGTTTTAATTTGAAACCAATGTTTTCAAACAAAAGCATTGTAGTGTGGATGTAACCTTAGATGATTCTTTTTGTTTGAATTTTTTTGTTTTGACTTTGTTGACGTTTGCAGACTCATTTGGTAAAAATTATGAAAACTAAAAAATAAGCTTTATTTATTCTGCCATGACATAATTTCCTTTATTAATGTCACTCAGGGTGGCATGATTTTTGTTTTCAAAGTTCCAACAATAGCAACATGAGCCGTTGAACATGATGCTCACAGCAAATTCCCCCGTTGTGGGACTCATAAAATGATTATTTTAGGATTATCTGACAACTGCTTTACTTCATGACTGTTAGGGTTGGGTACCGAACTCTGTACTTTTAAGGGTATCAACCAAATTACATCGGTGTTATGGAGGTTTTCTGGAAGCTGGAACTCAGGCAGCAGCTGATGTCTTATGCAGAAGATTTTAATGTAGACTTGATGCATCAAGGAGGGTGGAACAATATACAAATGCTAACAGAGTAACATGAGCAATAATCACCCCCAAGTCTGAAGATGTCTTCCACAGTAGCCCCATATATCTTACTCTACTTGCGTCACCCATTCTAACAGCACATCCATGAATGGCTAGAATTGCTCTCACAGTTTTTTACTGGCTCTGTCAGTAATTTACCGCTCCTCTCTGTGTCTCTATATCATTCGCGCTGCGCACTGCCAACACAGTCGAGCCAAACCAAACGCGCCATGCCATCTCCTCCGAATCTCCATACATTGACTAAGTTTACAAATTCTGTTGGTTTTAACCAGGCTTAGTTTACACGTGTCCGACCCCACTGTTGGTGTGTGTCAGCGCGAGAGACGATGCCTCAAGTTCTGGGACTATCATACAGAAGCTACACAATTCTTTTATAGTAAGAGAGAGAGCGATGAATTTTGCCTGGGACAAACGTGATCACTATAATCGGTTTCCACTGTACTGGAATGTTGTAGCGAGGTGGAGGAGGCACGTAATTTGATAGAGGTAGCCGACTCACAATTCTCTACGTAGGAAAAACCCTGTTCCGAATTGTTTTTGTTATACACAGAGTAAAATACTTAAAGTACAGATGAGTACCTGTACCAAATGGTACCCAACCCCAATGACCGTGTATTATGCGTCATTACTCAAATCTGAGTCATGGAAGGAGTGCTGAAGTTATAGGGCCACTTGTTGTGAATTTGCTTCAAGTCCAACATGGAAACTTTAATAAATAGTGTCTGTGGCCCTTGCAGGACTGAAATAAACATCATTCAGACAAAATGAAATGATTGGCTAGCGAACCTGTCCGTCATTAACTGACCTGACTGCTTACACCCACCCTCCCGAAGCAGAGACAATGGTGAGAGGTAAACAAGTGAGTCACGGAAAAAGTTGGCTTCTAGATGAGGAAAATATTGTATTACTTTTTGGTTTGGTTTAAGCTGATGTAACTGACTTGAGCATTTTTAAAAAGGACCAGGAGAATCTCTGAGCGACTGCATGTGACCTCAGATGTTCTGCCTTTTCCACTCAGTCCAGCTATTGGCCTCCTGACTGACCTTGATGAGCTCAATCTGCCCATATCTCTGGCCAACGTTCCTGAACTAAACTGTCCTCTCCAGTGGAAAACTGATGAACTGGCCCATGGAAGTAACAACCGTCGAATCTGAAGTGCCTTATGGAGTTGGAGAGTTTGTTTCATAAAAAAATTAAACTGCCATACTTATCATCGGGAACCAAAATTGTTAATTAAACAATGACAGCATGAGAAGAAAAAAAAAGGAAATTGTGATTTTCTTGCCTCATTTTGCAGCCATTTTCAACAGTCTGTGGTAATTATCTCATCTGCTTAATCTGTATGGATGACAGCCTGGAGGTGAGTGACATGGTACACTGATCTGTGGTGACAACTGATTAGTCTGGCCCTTTCAAAAATTACAGATTAACCTTGGCTAATTCACAAAGCTCCTTTATTCTGAACATCTATCAGAAATGTGAGCCTTCATTATTCTTTGGCTATGTCTGGGTGTGGATTTACCAGATTTTAAACCATATTTCTCCCGTGAGTGACACCAGGAAGAATTTGAGAAAACTCCTGTGCCTAGTTGTGGAATTTGAGCGGGAGCTATTGCCAGGAGGAAGGATGGAAAAGGAGTCAGTAGCAGGAGACACTAGTGCTGTTTTAGTGCCCCAAAACCCCTTGACTCCAGTTTTTAACTGGCTCCCCCTGGCCCCACATGTTTTCTTCCTTTCTCTCAACATCGTCTTGCTGTTTGGGTCTACAGAGCGCACTGTTAACACTGTAATTACAGATGTGGGCTACAATAATAAGAATGCGGGGAGTGGGGCCCAACCTCTGGCCACTTTTTTCCTGTGCCATTTTATTTTACTTTGATTGTTTCCAGTGTGTATGTGTGACGGCGGGCCAAAGACATCAGAAGCTTTGTGGTGGGCAAAAGAGCAGAAACTTGCAAAGACCCGTCGGTTGAAAGGGAAACACAGGAATGAGCCTGGTTTGTTCTGAACACGCTCCAGGCCACAGAGTCAGATAAAAGCAGAGTCTGCTCGCCACTGAGCTGCATGTCAAATCTGGACCGGTATCGCCAAGGCAAGGAAACAAAAGCATTAATATAGATCCAGACAAACAATATCTGAACTAAATATAATATTCAGGGAAAAGTTCAGTTAAAGAAAAAAAAAAAATTGGAATCTCCAACAATGAATGAAAGCCAAATTGTCAAGAGGTTTGACACCTGCTGTTACATGTTTTTCAACATATAATTTTTCTGCACATCCACAGAATCCTGTACATTAATAATGTTCTCAACTGTTGAGTTTGCACACGTTGGACAAGCAGCTAGCTTTGAAAGTAGGGCCGGGGCGATGTAATCGACGTCATAGATTATGTAAATGCAGCGATTGTGTCCAAGCATCGTAAGGAAGGTGGCTACACCTCGTCAAAGCATGGATTCACCCGAAGAGTAAGCTGAAGCAGAAAAAATTATGAAGAAATGATCATCAAAAGCATAAGTCATCAATAGGGAGACCGCGGTCCGGAACACTGTTCTATACGGACCCAGACCTATTATTACATTTTGACGGAGCGTTTCTATTTTAACCTGCACAACTTTCTCGTATTTACGGTAGTCTTATTTTAACCTGTGCTGCTTTTTTGTCTTTAAGGTAGTAAATCCTGGCCGCACAGGGTCGAGTTTACTTCTCTCACTGAACAAGGGAAAGTGGGAACAAAAAAAAGGATTGTTAGAGCTGTTTATTTGTTGAGATTGTTTATATGTGGAATGTAGTTAAGAAAAAAGGGGAAACTCAAACTACATCTTATTTATTTTTTCTAAAATTAGGCACTTTATTTTAAGATGCCTTTTTCAAAAGGCATCTTAAAATAGTTCATAAATGCAAACCTTATTTGACTTTAAACGATAAAATTATTATTTTATTACTATTTCATTATTAGAGTTCCCTCCAGTTCAATGTGAAAATTAATAAACATTGTTTAAATACTATTGAATTGTACTTATACCATCACCGAGGGTAAAAGCAGAAAATGATAAAAGGCTAAAATCATGAATTATGTCTTTGGTCTACTAACTACTTAAGTCAGAAATATGTTATCTAACATAAGTGGCAAACATTAAAATGGTTTATAATGCTCATAATCTTTTATAGGCTCACATTAAAAATGATCTATTTCATAGTTAGCATATATTATTTGCTTTAATACTATTATTTTGACTGGTAGAAATTGTCTGGTATTATTTCATCAGACAGACCCTGCTTACATATCGGTAACCTTTTTATGTACCATTACAACCAACTACTGTCTGTACAGTTTTTCCCTCTGCCTTGCTCTCATTTAAATACAGTGGAAACAAGCTTCTTGTTTAAAATGCCCATCATCTGGAGCCAATCTGTTGGTAGCCGTAAATTGCTGCTCAAAATTCTGATAATGAAAAGCTCAAGGCTCATCTTTTAAACTGGGAAATGAAGCAAAGGGGATAGGCCATCATTTCTGCTCTCAGTTATGCAGTTCGCTTTAACGGAAACACACGTATGAGCTGATGAAAAAACGCCAGGGGAATCATCTGAAAATGAAAAGTGATGTTGCCTGGTTCAAATTAAACTGTGAAGTGTGGCCATGTCTCTGCAGAGGAGCAGAGATGTATCTGGTGGCAGGGTACAACAAAGTGAAGAAGTTTCAAGGCTGGGTTTGAGCATCATCAGTGCAGTGACAACTTAAACAAAAACTGCTGTGCTTTGTTGACATGCAACAGGCAAATGAGGATCAAGCAAACATGCTTTTCAAGCAGACTTGATTCAACAAATTTCCATGTGGCAGCTCAGAAACCTGCTTTGATGGACCAACGCCACGCGCTTCACAGCTCTACATCATTATAGCTGAAGCATAAGGATAATTAGGCTGCAGACTTCTTAAGTGGTGGGATGGGGAATGTGTCCAGACATTTTTTTAATATAAATTTGTCACTTTTCTCTGGCTTAAAAATGTCCCGCTATCCACCACACAGAAAATAAGTTTTAAATTATGGAATGTTAATAAGCTGATGTCACCATCATCATCATTATCATTTACTGTGTGACTGAGCTCAGGGTCTCTTGTGAACAGACTCAAACTCTCACTGTTTAATATGGAATTAAAATTAAAACTGCCACTGCCAGACGTGGCAAAACAATCTTGTGTTAAAACTTAGAAAACGGAAAATCCCCTGGCAAATTCATGCCGTGAGTAAAAATGATGAGCTAAAAACTGAATAATTTCAATGATCAATTTGATATTAGGAGCAAATTTTCCAAAACATGTTTAGAAGAGGCTGACGAGTGGGGCTAGGGGGGGAAATCAGAGCATCAAGGTGACTTGTTTTGTTTTCCCACTGAAAGCCACAGCCAAACTCCTTTTGAAGACATATATATTAAAGTTAGTGTTTAAATGGCTTCAGAGTTTGTTTTTATTCATTATCAGGAGACCGTTTCCGTTTGAGGCAGCCAGAATCACTTTTGCATAAACAGACAAAATAAAATATTTTATAAAGTATCATGTCTTTAATGATAATGTTCCATATTAATGTTTGGTGGAAATTTAGGAAAATGTTCCATTGTGCTGCTCTGCTTAAGTCTCTTCATTGCAAAGTCAAATGACATATTATTCACCCTATATAATTATGGTACGTAGTATTAAAAACAATAACCGCAAATGTCTAGATGAGAACCACATGCTCGAGTTAACACTAAGCAGAAAACACTGGTGTCCCCATTTGCTTCCATGCTACCAAGCGTACCGTGAGTCCAACTTCTCTATATCTACGTGCCGTCTTTCACTCAGGACGCACGTTACAGCTTGAAACCATTAAGAAAGAGTCAGGGGGGTGAGCGAAGCCTTGATAAGGAGGTCTTATCTGTACAGTGACTCCACAGACTCCAGAGCACTCAGAACACGCAGACACTGCAACCTGCATCACTTCCAAGAACCACAACAGATGCAGCTGCACATACCTGCTGAAGCACCCCATGAACCCCTTACACTCACACAAATTCGGTCTTTGCTTTTTCAACTTACACATTTTATTTATATTCCGTAAGACTTGAGATATTGGTGCACATAAAGTCCCTAAGTGACTCCTCCTGCATATGTTTTTGAGAGTTGAACAGGTTCAGCCAAATTGGTTGCATCACTACGAGGGCTGCGATCCAGGCAGCGCTGCAGTCACACAGACTTCAGCTGGAACACAGGCCAAGAGACACATCTATTGAGGGAGAAAGTTTACACACATTTAAGTGAACACAATGAACTGGGGGGAAAACGGTTACCAGACACACCAGGGACCTACAGGCCATCTCAAAGCATCAGAGTTGGCACTGCTCCTACATATTCATACACTGAAGCTGCTTAAGCAAATCAAGATGTCCCATGAACAATTTTAAAACTTTGGCATGGTTTTACGCAATTTGTCTGATGAGATATAAAACTGCTTGACATGTCGTAACCCTGACAGGTTTGAACAATGGTTGCAACCCACACTCCAAGAGGCTGGTGGCAATTCTCATTAACTCCAATTCTGGTCATAAGGACTTGGGGATTATATTTATCATAAATACAGACTAAATATGATTCTATGCATCATACTCAAACTCAGTATCTTCACAATAAGATAACAAATTGTTGTTTTAAAACTAAACTGTTTTTGCAGACCACATTCATTGCTGTAGTGTGGTACAGAGAAACTCACTGAAAGTCACGTTGCCACAGTGTTCCTCACATAGAGCAGCGTTTCCCACAGAATTAATCTTTATATATAGCGGGGTAGTGGGGGGTGGACACACGTTCCAACGTTGCTCTCAGACACAACAGATTCTGAGGGACAGGTACACAGACTAAGGGCACAGTCACACAAAGCAGTGGCAAATCAAACACTTCTGATCTGTGCAAGTGAGGGGGCAAATTAAACATTTGCTTCATGTGACGAAGCAAATCTGCAGAGGTTTTGTATGGATTTCAAAAATAAGTTTTTGCGTGAGAGAAAACGGCATTGCATGCCACTTGTATGTAGTCGCACAACTGCAGCTGAAAAGATCAGGTCTGACTGTCTGCATTGACAGTAGCAACTTCATGGATGATAGTACAAGCAAGCACGAGGCAACACACCCTGTAAATAGAGCTGCAAAAAGCTAGAAAATGCAGCAACAGACCAAAACATCAAGATAGAGAAATCTTATGTTGTTATAAGAAATGTTGATTTTTAAAGTGTGGAATGCAGGACAAATTATAATATGGTGGGCTGCCAAAGTCTACATAATTAATGTAAAACACTGTAGAGACATTGACTGTCACTTTAAACCATCTTTGTATAAAAACTCATGAATGTTACATGTTACCTCATAAAACACCCATGCGGCTAGAAAGTGATGCATGCTGGGTAAACAAAGCTCTGCCCAGCTGAGAGACAGCAGAGAGGTGAATTATGCTGGAGGAAGGATTTGAGAAGGTTTTATTGACGTTTTAATATTTTCTCAGCTGTGGAAAATCGCTACCATGAGGTGTGAATGTTTGATACCCAAAAGAATGAATTTGGACGCAGTACAACTTTAGGTCTTTTATATGAGCATATGGAAGCTCATATACTAGCACAGACTTGCGAGGAGTACACGTTCTGACTTACTCCCTGAGGTTGAATATTGAATGAAAAATCTCTGGGATGATTCCAATAACAGAATGTGAGGAAATCAAAAGTAAGTTGACGGACAAAAAATTGTCGGATCAGACCTTGTGCTCAACGATTAAGATACCAACACAACAGAGTCTATACAACAGCTTTTTTCACCCAAAAGATATCAGCACTCCTTATAGTACCAGCCTCTCAACCCAATGCATCTTGTGGATTTACCTTTTTGTAAAATAGTTTGTAATTGCCTTTATCAAGACATCATCATATTCATTGCTCTCTTTGAGTGCTGTAAAACATTAATCGCAGGAACAACGTTGAGGAAAAAATGTGTCCGTTTGCATATTTTGGTAAAATTGAAATTGGGGAATCTTACATGTCTCAAATTAGCAAGACAGGCCTGCTTGGAAAGGCAGTTATGCAAGTGTTGCTCAGTTAAAGGCAACAAGGGGAAAAAAAGGCCCATTGTGGAGGCCAATGAGGGTACAGGGTAAACAAGCTCCTGCCTAAAATACCTGTGTGTGTGTCACTGTGGGAAGTATCATCTCCAATCATGGTTAAAAAAACAAATGACTATGAACCAGCCCTGGCAAACCATTTCGATTATTCACTGGCCAGATCTTGAGCATGGAAAACCTGAGAATAAGGCTGAATCACCAGCAATGGACTAATACAATAATGGGAGCAGAGATTTTTTTACAATGCTGACTGGACATTCCAAAGCCAAGTCAAACAAATGTGGAAGTGTGCAAAAACAGAGTTACATGTTGTGTGAGAAAGTTTAGCTAAAATAGGCAATAAAAGCCATTAAACAAGTTTGGTGGCATAAAGCAGCCTACTCAGTGACGGATGAAACAGCTGTTTGTCAGCATGTGCTCCAAACATGAGCATCTGTACATTCTACATCTCCAAATACTCTGACCAAACACGACAAAGCATTTCCACGGCCAGCCATTTTAGTCATCCATTAAAGCAACACTGTAACTTGGAACAGCGCCCTCTGCAGCCACACGTGATGATTAATTCTGATGGGATCTGTGACCGAGAGAGTAGGTGGTTTATGTGTACAGAAACCACAACTCTAACCTGGTCCCACCCAAATATTCATCATGATTCATGGCTTCCTAAACCAGGAGACCTACTGCTATAAGAAATACACCAAACGCTGTTAGGGTTTCTGATGTTTTAAAAGTTTTTTCATTGAATATTGTAGATAAACTCAGATTTTGTATTACTTTTAATTGATCTATATTTGGCCTTCCTCTTAAACTTGCTGGGTCTAATTGTGAAAATTTAAACTGCGACTATCAGTCAGCTATGCACTCACAGGAGATTGTACTTAGTCACAAAGGTTGCAATAACTTTTGCATTTATGGTGAGAAGTGGGAGTGAAAGCGGTGCCATTCTCTCTATTCCAAGTCAGTTTACACTTCAGACTTTGGAGGATGCTACTTGAAGGTAATAAAAGCTGCATATTTTACTGGTACGCTTGAGACAGTGTGAAAAAATCTAATACCCACAGTTTTCTGTCCTAAATTTCTACACATGATTCCTTTTGTCAAAAACCGGTTTAGATCCAAGTTGCCAGAATGGATCCCACAGAAAACAATAAGATGGCATGGTCCTCCAGAGCACTGCCGTAATGGTATCTTATGATAAAAGACACTTCAATCTTAGCTTAACACATAAAACATGCACATGTATCCTACACACATCCTTGACTGAAAGATATGCAAGGTACATGTGACTCATGGGACATGAAACCCTTTAATTGGCTGCCAGCGGCCGGATGTGTGTCTGCAGCTAAGCTCACTGTCTGCACACTGACTGTATCTGATGGCCAGTTAATAAGAGCTACAAAAGGCTTTAGGGGGACGTGTGCATGCTGGAAAAAGCTAGACACCAGGTGTACAATCTTTTGAATTAAGGAGTTGACACAATGTCTTTGCCAACTCCCTCTCCACAGATAAGATTAACACTGGACCCAAATATCTGTTTATCAGAGGGTAACCCCTGACAAGGGCTCAACCAACTCTAAACCATTTATCTAGTACAAAAAAACAACACAAAATCATAAGCAGTGATGAAAATATAACCAAGGTAACGGCCAATACATTAGGATTATACTGTGCTGTCATCAGTTATGAGGAAATACTTGTGCTGATCTTATAAATGTGCATTTCATTTTTTTTGCCTTTTGTATCTAAATAGTGTACAGAAAAACCTGCTCCAAGGTAAAGATGGTACCTCAATATAACAATATTTGTACCACTTGATTTATTGCTGGAAAATACATATGAAAAACAAATCAGTGGGTGTATTATATTTTTAGGACAATACAATTATTGTTATTCACAAGATTAGGTATTCTTCTGTAAATTGCATATCACATGGCCTTTCACATACACTTGCATGTGCCAGTGTAAACTGGAGGCAGATTGTCTACTCTGTAGTTGGTTGCTTAGCTGTAGAAAATACTACAAATGAGCAGAAAAGGTGAAAAAAAAGACAAGGGATATATTTTCTTGGACCTATGCTGAGATGGAACAGTTACTGAAGGTAAATGTTAGCAATGCTTTACATTCACTACTGGTCAGTCAGGACTGATAAGACCCAATCAGACATATGTGAGTGTCTATGTCATCATCTCCAAAAGCCACCGTTTGTCCATCCGGAATAAAACTAAACCCTGGAGTTTTCAAAAGTAAACCAGGTTTCAGTTCAAGGAGCTCGAAAACTTTGTAGTGTGAACACTGGGCATAAACATAAGAAATGTTACGTGTTTGAAAACTAAAACTAAATTTTACTTTCTCTAATACTCAACCTTGTATCATAGTCAGGGCAATGCAATATATTTCTTTTGTGGGATCAAATATATTACATGATGTCTAAAATCTGTTAAAAGTTGAATATCATAAATCTCTGGATTTGCAACTTTGCCTTTTTATTGCCTCTGTGAGGATTTTGTGCTTTTCTGTTCGAAATATCATTGTAAATTCAAAATCCTGTTTCAAACTGCTGGTAATGTAAAAACATTTGAAAACCTTGGGCTAAATGAACTAGATGCAACCTTTTGGGAGCTAGATATTTGATCAATTCATAAAACATAAATGACAGATTAATCAGTAGCAAAAATTATTTTTTTTGCATCCCTGAAATGGTGCTTCATATATAATTTAAAGTACTTCTGCATGGGTGGGTTCCAGTGTGAAGAAAAACCCTAATGTCTGAGCACCAGCAGAGCTGCAGCCACAGAACCATCTAGAAGTAATGCCAGCACAGAGCAGCTGTGCAGCACCCAGTACTTAGGCCACCACTGCGCTGGGTTATTGAGGACAACCAGGGCAGTGATTCCATTCTACGCAGTTGTGTCTATTCTCCACATTGTTGCAGAATATTCTACATTAAAGGTGCTTCCAGCTGCTTTTTCATGTTGATTTAATAAGGATTTTCATAATTTCTGAGAAATTAATCGAAGTGGTTTATGCTGTTATGAGTATTTATACTTGTGTGCTGGTGCATCTGCACCGCTCTGCAGTCACATTGCCAAAACTCTATTTGGCAGTGGGGTTTCTATGTTACTGTGATGTAGAACTATGGTAACTTAAACTGAGTTTAACAACAGCTACTACTACTACTGAAAAAGGGACAAACATATGATTTAATATAAATAATCACGCTAAAGTTTGAGTTTATTAGTATTTGTGTGACTGACATTTTGGGTCTCCTGTCTGGTTTTGATTGGGCCAGGTTTGGAAAAGGCAATTAGAACAAGAAAGAGCTGCATAACCTTTCAAACGATGCTGTACCTGACAATAAGCACATGGCTGCACAACCACAGCAGTGAATCTCAACGTAGCTGTGCCTCAGCCATCTGCAATATTAGGTGCTATAGAAAATCAACGTATGGAGATGAGGAAGTTAATCGAAGATACCATGCACTCCATTACTCCCCGCTTGGACTCTCTTATATGCTCTAGAGAGGGCCTACCAGGAGCTATAGGCAACAAACAGCGTTCTGAATGACTTGGATGACCACTCAAGACGGTTAAATTTGAAGTTTGTGGGAGTCCCGGAAGGTGCGGAGAAGGGGCATCCAATGGTATGATGATGAAAACATGCTGACATGTTTTTTTTATTTTTATCAAAACATATCAAATCTGCCTGGGAGACAGATCTTGGTGTGGAGTTGACTGATGAGATGTGGAGGGAAGGGAAAGAAAGGATCGTTTCGGGCTCGGTTAATGCCAGGTTACAGTTGATTCAATTTAAAATCATGCATTCATTAGATTATTCTAAAGAAAAAAATTATAAAATGTATCCTAATGTATCTGATATTTGTGAAAACTCTTCAAAAAGGCACTCTAGGCCACACCTTTTGGCTTTGTTCTAAGATTGTCCACTTTTGAAAGGATAGTTCTACAGATTGAACCTGATGCACTGGTTGGTATGATGACAATAATAATCAGTGATTGGAAGTGACCAGTGCTCCGTTTCTGTATCCTTGAGAGAAAGGGTAATATGATTATAATATCTGTTTTTCTCAATGGCATGACTATTATTAAAAGAGAAAATGAGAAAAGTCTTAGCATTTTTTGCAAGTTTGCGTGAAAACCAATTAATCTGATTATTAAATTGTTTATTTTGATGTTGCTTCTATCATATGGTAAATTGGCACAAATAGCACACTAAGAAAACCTTAGAGAACTCAAAAAGCATTTGTAACAAATTAATATGTATATTAATTCTGTAGAGGTGGCAGCAACACAAGGCAATGCTCAGGCCAAGTGCTGCAACACATGTCTACTTTTGGACACTAAAGGTCATCTCAGCATTTTGCCATCAGCACTAAAGGAAAACGACAAGATATTGTGTGAATGTTTTCTGCACCACCCCGATGACACCTTTGTGTTGACGAGTCTTATATAAGTAAACCAGCACTGTAGCAGTCATTTATTTGGTGCCTTCACTGAGATTTGATAATCACTTTATTAAAAAGAGACTTTCTGTGGTCAGCCAGCAGAACACAACAGGAAAATTATGTTCTCAATGGAGACATACAGGGGAGAGAAAAAAAAAAACACTGTTGGGATACCAGTGTATCAGTGTAATGCAACAGTGCCAAATATGGTGTGTGTGTGTGAGTGTGAGTGGCGAAATTGGTTTATCGGTTTCACAGACATTTAAGGGGGCATCTGGTTTGAGGAAATGACAAGGAGAGATGTTGTTGACGAGTACGAGTTGGCAGGCCTGGCATTAGACCCACTTAGCACAGCACATAAACACACTATTCAATTTCATGGCAGTTATTGTAATGGAGCACTACTTCAAAAAAAGGAAGACGACTTTCACTTCAGAAGTCCCCAATTTAAACCAACAATCTGTAACTGTAACTGACTGCTGCTCACTTCAGGTTGCACGTGTTCAGTGCCAGAACAATACTACAGTCTCTTCAGTTCCAAAAGACTCCCTCTTAAATGACTACCCTCCTACCGCAGTTGCATCCTGTGCTTTAACTGTTGGTTATTAAGTTTGCTTGGCGGCAGGCGCATTGGAGTGTTCACTGACAAAAGGCAAATGTTAAACAGAGGAGCATGAATGCAAAAATAAAGATGTATCTGCTTAGAAGGCAGCATGTGACATCTTCAAGAACCATTTAAGAAGCAGTGTTCCGTAAATGGAGAGGATGCGTACACTTGGTTCACCTCCTGCTGAGAAGCTCCTTGCGATCTTTGGTTTTCATTTCAAAAGCGCTTTTCAGAACATCTGACTCTCCTGCTGGTTTAGTCTTCTATACACAAACACGTTTGGTGACCAGGAGGGAATCTCTCTCTGCCACGATTCCCCAAACTGTCTAAGACTGTCCTCCTTCCATCATTTCAAGCTAAATAAAGATGGGATATCCACTGGAAAGCACCTCTTTTCTGAAAGCCCTACCAGATGAAATATTGTTTTTGGTGAGTGCCATTGCCTGTATAAGACTTGGGCAACACACAAACACATATTCAAGGTTTACTAGCAGTGGAAGGAATCCTGTTTATCAGGCCCCAAAGAGAACCACACCGACCAGAGGAACATTGCCTCATATCGCACCAAAATACACACATCTACAGTAGGAAGATGATTCCATTGAACAACAGCTCTTCAGTGGCAACAGTATTCAAGACAAGTGATGTGTCTTTTTGGAGATTAGAATGCAGATATTCTGCATATCCCCAAAAGATTGAGACTGGCTCGAAAAACATTGTATATTGAGAGAATATTAGAGAAAGGTCTAGTGTGCAGGATTTTGTGGGATCTTTTGGCAGAAATCGAATATAATATCCATAATTATCTGGTTTATCAGTATTGAGTAATCTGGACCTATATAAGAATTGTTGTGTTTTTGTTAACTTCCCTAGAGTCCACCATGTTTTTCCACCATGTTTCTACAGTAGCCCAGAATGGATAAAACCAAACACGAACTTTTTCAAGGGCTGTTAGTGTGTTTATTTTACTCAAAGGCACCGTTAGTTCTCCTACGTGATTGGAAGAGGAAGGTGAGGCAAGGGGTTTTCAGTTGGTTCTAGCAGTGAGGCTAGATAACACTAATCCCTACACAATGGACCTTTAAATAGATAACAGGATGTGCCACAATAAAATAAATGTATCAGTTTCTTAGAGAATGAGACCCTGCTTTATGTCAGTTTAACTGGTGACTGGGTTACCTTGCAAATAGTTTCTACATCCCAGGGAAGGATGGTCTGTAGATCGATGAGCTCACATGACACTCCCAGTTTCTCTTGGGCCAAGTTGGCCACCTCGCGCATCACATGGATCTAAGTGGAAAAAGAAAAGGAAAAATTACTCAAAATGCACAATACTGGCATTGCTTCACATCGAGTATTGCATTTGAATAACAAAATTGACACATTTGCTTTAGTTTTGCCATTTCAACACTGTGAAATTCAACCTAATCGCTGAAGGAATATGTCACATACCACTTGGGCAAATAAGCCTTGAGCAGCTGGACCTAGGTAAAGGCATAACATCTGCCCACAACCCCAAAAAATAAAAGAGTTGCTGCACAGCACTACAATTTATTACATAAACCATACACTCACTGAGCACTTTATTACAAACACCTGCACATATCAAAATAAGCCACCCAGATGGGAGCAGTGCAATTGATAAAACCCTGCAGATACAGGTCAGGAGTTTCAGTTAATATATACATCAAAAAACAATATATGGGAAAATGTGATCTCAATAACGGCATGATTGTTAGTACTAGACAGGCCAGTTTGAGTATTTCTGACATGGCTGTTCACAGTAAGGGGACCCCTTAAGGAAGGGCCCTGGCTTCGATCCTCTTCACCCTCTACACTGACCACTTCACTCCTGTCCCCTGCAAAAGTTGTCTGAGGACTCTGCAATCGTCTGCCTCATCACAGATGAGGAGAACAGGGAGTATAGAGAACTAATGCAAAACTTTGTGGACTGGTGTCTGCTGGTGCTGGATTTCTGCAAGGGTAGACCATCCTCCCCAATACTGGTGAAGATCCAGGGAATGGACATTGAGATGTTGACATCTGATCAATAAACTGGACTGAGGTCCCTGCAGGTCACCATCACAGCACTGGGCGGTTCCTTCAGTGAGAGACTGATCCACCTAAAGTTTCTGAAGGAGAGGTGTTGCAGGTCGTTCCTTCCTATTGCTGTCAGACTGTACAACTAGTGCTTCTCTCAGGGCAATTTTTTAGACTCGCATGACAAATCACATGACTAATAAAGGAATATGTTGTCTTATCTTGTCTATCTTATCTCAACTGTTAATCTCCTATACAACAATCTTCTGCAGTTTACTCAGAATGGTGTGAAAGACAAAATAATATCCAGTGAGCTGCAGTAATGCAGACAGGAACACTTTTTGATGAGGTCAGAGGAGAATGGGCAGACTATGGGCTGACAGGAATGCGACGGTAACTTAGATAATCTCTTTACAGCATCTCAACACACATGTCAAATCACGAGCTGGGTGGGCTACAACAGCAGAGACCACTCAGGTTCCACTCCTGTGATCCAAGAGGAGAAACCTGAGGCTGCAGTGGGCGCAGGCTCATTGACAGTTGAAGACTGTAAAAACATAACCTGGTCTGTTGAATCTGGACTTCTGCTGAGGCACATTGATGGTATGTTCAGAATTTGGCATCAACAGCATGAATCCATGGATTCCATGGTGAGGCAATGGCATCGGGAATGTTATCTTGGCACATCTTGTGCCCGTTGATACCAAAGAACCACAGCCTTTCAGATTATTGCTTAACATCTTCATCCTTTTACTTAACTAAAAATTGTACTTTATATCTGATGGCTACCTCCTGCAGGATAATGCTCCATGTCAAACCAAGAGTCATCTCAAACTGGTTTTATGGACGAAACAATTTGATAAACTTCGGCGCCGTCCACAGTCCCCAGATCTGAATCTAAAAGAAAACACTTGTGATGTTGAAAATGGGAGATTGGCAGCATGAATGTTAAATCAGATAACAGATAAATCACATGTCGACATGGAGCAGAATCTCAAAGGAACATTTCAACATCTTCTGGAACCAATGACATGAAGAACAGACAGTTTCAGGAACAAAGAGAGGAACTAGTGAAAGGGAATGTTATTATGGTTCCTAATAAAGTGCTCAGTAAATTAACACACATGGAAGCTGTAAAAGACAATTCATCACTACTTATAATAATCTAAGAATTGTTCCCTGTTAGTTTTTCCTATGGACACAGCATGTTATCCATCAGTGACTACAATAGACTGTATATAAAGATGGACATTATCCACTTCCTCACACTATCCAGAAATGAAGCCCAAATATCCAAAATATGAACGCTGCCATCTTTGAGCATTTGGAGCTGGAGTCTGCGCAGTAGGGATCAGGGGATGGAGCCTCAGCAGCGCAGTTCCACCAATACACATGCTCAACCAATGGAGTCAATCTCAGCTGCCAAGACATTTTCCCCTGTTTTTATGGCATCAAATAACTACAAATCAAACTTACAAGAAAAAAACGTGTATGTGTACTTTGACTTGTTTGTAGTACTAGTTTGGTCCATGTCCCATCCACCATCAGAGAGGGGGCGGGGTTTATGTCCTACTCTGCAGCCAGCCAACAGGTGGCAATTGAGACACTTATGGGGAGCAGTCATGTCGTCCATCTATAACAATAGTCTATGGAGCCTCCTAAGCAGAACTCAAGTTTATTGAGTGTGTTTACTGATGGGCATCACTGGCTGCTTATTAATAAGCATTGCTGTGATAAATCTTCATCATCAACTAGAGGAGACAGTTGTCAGAAGACAAGAAAGTTCTTAAGATACAGTCCCTGGCCTCAACCTCACAAGTTAATAACTTCAATAACTGAAAAAGATTTATTTAAAAATGATGCTGCCATTACATAATTACCTGCATGCATATACAATAGACTTTTCTAAGGGAATAAAACATTAATAAAGAGGAGGAAAATAAAACTTCCTCTGTTTGAGTGGTCTGAAATTTGTACTGTGAGGACTGGGCTTGGCTCCTTTTACTCTGAGCAAGTTGTTTTCTTTTCTCTCATCTGCAAAGGCCTGACACACAAGGGGAGTAATGAGGTGGGAAAGAAGAGTGCCACTTCAAAAAAAGGAGAGCCATGCTTTCCACTACTTTACTGGATCCTCTTTCTTCTCTGTCTCCCCTTCAACAATAATAGTGGCTTTGATGGAGACGTTTTGCCCTTAACGCTCTCCGAGATCCCTCCCATTCACCAGGTACATTACAGCCCGGATAAGCCTGTTTAAGTGTCTGGGCACAATCGAAGGTGGGGATGACTCCTGGTGAGTTACAGGCACATTCATATGGAGCTGCGAAAAAAAAAATCTCTTGGATGAAAAGAAAGGCAATAATGGAACGTGTGCAGCAGACATGTAGTGTTAACGTGTGGAGAGCCAAGAACAGCCTAGATGTTGTAGAGATGTCTGAGCTGATACAGCCAAAGACTGCAGGTTGAGAGACCCTGCTGGGACAGAGGGGGCTTGTGATGGACTTAAAGTTAATCCACGGCTTGCCTCTGCGTCTTTAAACATCTTTTCTCGAGGCAAGATTGAACTCCTTTTTTTCCTGTGGTCATGAAAAATGATCCAAAGGGAGATGACAACTTGGAACTGCTCAGATCACCCACAGAGTGTGTGTTAATGATGCATGAGTAAGGATCACCAACCTGTGTCCCCCAGGCTACCAGAGTGACATCACTTCCTTCCTGTAAGACCTCAGCCTGCGACAGTGGGATTGTGTAGGACTCCACCGGAACCTGCTCCACTGAGGAATCACACACACATTTAAAAACATTAACATTCATAAATATTAATGTCACGGTGTTCAAACAAACTGCATGTGATCTCACATGAAAAATCTTTAATGGTAGATTCTGCACACATTCAATCCTGCTTTTACTATGTACCCTGTGGTTTTCATGTAAAATACTCCAAACTGAGCGTACCTCTTAATACTAGACTAGATGACAAAGTGGTGAAATGATAGCCGGTCAAAGAACGTAAATTTAGACTCTAGAAAATTTTAACTGGCCTATTTTCAAATGCCTTTTCACGCTTTTTCCAGGACCTCATCCCTCACCAGTGTACTTTCATCAGCACAATCGAGTGCATGATCTAATAGATTCTGCCAGTTACAAGCTCAGAGCTCTGACTTATCCTGACAACTAAATATTGGTGGGGTGGGATGGGATGGGATATCACTCAGAAAAAGGGCCACATAAACAGAGCAGCGCTCCAAAAAAAGGGGGGCCTTGCAGTCAGCCTCTAAATGAACTCTTTGCAGTCCAAGACAAAGTGCATATAAGTGCGTGGTTTGATTAATTGTTAAAAATGTCTTGGAAAACTGAAGCACAGTCATGGAAATCATTACAATTATTTGCAATATTTATGCTGCACAGACAACATATAATCACATGAGTTCACTTGTAATTGTCTTTGAATCTAATTCCCTATTATGGCTTTGGCTGAAAAAAGGCTAGAGCACAGGATCTTAAAGGATTCTTACATGGCACCACATGAAGTCAAAATCACAATTAGTAAGTAATTACACTCTGCAAAGACCTTTCTGGAAACCTTGACTCCAATGATCATTTCCAAAAATTGAGAGGTCGTAGAGGAAAATAAAACAGCTCCATGTCTCGATGGCTTACTATGTTAAAACAACATAAAGGTTTTGGGTGAATCATATGCAGCTCCTGGTTTAGGCTTCCAGACGAGACAGAAAATAGGCCACATGGGTGGAATAATAGCACTTTTTGGAATGTTAGAATTAAATTATGAAAACTAGGTTATGGTTTAATAAGTGGAATCTCAGTCCCTACAAAACCATATGACCATGATGATAGAAACGTGTGGCTTTTATCCTTTTCCGTACGAGAAAAGAGGGCCGCTACAATCAAAAACATGACTTCATAGAATCCAGGCGGATATCATTAGAGGCATGTGGACCTGGCACTAGAGCCGGCTCGCTCTTCGCCTTCAGGAAATCAAAATAACTCCTGAAACACGACCATGAGTAAACACTGTGCAAGATGGGTGAGCGGGTTTTCATACATCTGTCAAAACATACAGCATTAACAACGAGATAACCAGAAACAAAAAAGTTTCACAATGAGATAATGAGAATGGAAACATAAAGTAAATGCATTCATTTTAAATTAAAACCTGGACTTGATTGTTCGACCCGAGGTTTTAAATTAAAACCTGGACTTGATTGTTCGACCCATATCTTGTCACAGCCCCTTAAAACTGTATCCAATATATTAAATTATTCCAATTGGAAATGCTGCAGAAAATAGTAGAGTGACTTCTCTAAAATGCAGCATATAACTGATGTACTGAACTGATCTCATCACTGCCCCAAAGGGCTAAACAACAAATACAAATGTCAACTGAGGAACAACACAAACAAAAGCAAAGCAAAGAACCACATCAGTTTGAGTCATGACACTTCATATTCATAATGATTTTCTCTGACACATTGTAACACACATGATCACAATGGGACCAGTATAAGTAAACTCATTCTTTCACAGCAGCAGAAGCCAACATAGCTTTGATAGATTATTAGACCACAGCTGTGAGGTATGAAAGACATCAATAATGATAATACAAGAAAGTTTGCATCAAGTATCTGCTTTTATGTTTGGTTTTGTATATTCCATGTCTACACAAGACATTACAAATTATAGTGGGCACAACCCTGTAAAATTGACAGTGTTCACCAAAACCGCCAATCACTGTTCTTTGTCTTAATTGGCATAATTGTGCTATCCCATAATCTGAGGGTTTTGGGTTTTTTAAACTAGGGTAGACCGATTATGATTATCAGGGTAGATATTTTTAGATTATCTGTCTATCTATCTAACCCCTTATCTTATTGCGGATAATATCAATTTACTTTAAAATGCGCTACTTTGGCTTCGATCCAGGTGCCTAGGGTTAGGGGTGGTCTCGAGTAATGTCCCGCCCACAGCACTATCTGATTTGTTAGACGTCACGCCTATCAACACTGAATGTGTATAAATCACAGTATTTCCTTGTGTAAAAGTAGTAACCCTAACACCAGAAACACTGTAGTGCTTTTATTTTGAAACGGGAAGTGTTGAAAATATTTATGCTTGAATATATCCAACAGATAAGCATTAAAACTATGGTGGAAAATCCTTTTCACAGTACATTCTGCTGTGAACAGCTCGTGTTACGAGGGGGAAACTCTGCTTTCTGCACCACTATCTGGTGCTGTTGAATTGGGAATACCGATCAAACTGAAATTTCAGTACAAAGTTTTACTAGTTTTATTTATCTGTACTTTATTTTAATAAACTTTAGGCAGCTATTTTTTATATTTGTTGATTCATTTATTTAAATTTTCAGTTAACTTCAAAAGAATCCCTACACTTTATATTTTCAAATAATGTTCAAAAGTTCTCTTTTATTTTGACATATACTTAAAAGGCATTTCAACAAAGTTTTGTGTTGGAGTTTCTGTTATTCTAAATTTTGACACCTAGATAAATTGTTACTGCAAATGTATATCATCTCCTTGATTACTAATAATCGGTATCTGCCCTGATAAAAAAACATATTGGTCGATTCCTAATATAGACTTGATATATAAAGCTGCTACAAAGTCAGTAAACTGTGGGTGACAATTCAAACTTGTTTCTAGCCTGTATTTTTTTATATTTTGGGCAAATTAGCCATTGGCAGTATCCATGTGCACTGTACCCACTGATATGCAGAGAACTATCACTGAATTACACGATCACTGAGGAAAGAAAAAAGATTTGACCAATAGCAGGCCTGCTTGAGAGGGCTGACCTGTGAGGGAATGTAGAGCCAGAAAGTCCAACATGTATGAAGCTACAATGGGCCATGATCAGACCTGACAATAACAAGTTGACAGCACTAACTAGAAGTGGTAGGTCTGAACACACCAAAATCACATCGAGGAAGCGTTAAAGAGCCCATTACACACACATATATATATATTATCTAAGATCTCATTTCATTGTACAGCTGTGAGCAGCACATTAAATCGCCTGCCAACTTGTGCTTGTCAACATCTCTATTTGTCATTTCCTCCAAAGATGCCCCCTTAAATGTCTGTGGAACATTTCCCCACAACACACACACCAATCTATCATAGTAAAAATTCTACAAACAACAATGCTTTTGGCCCTTGGTTTGAGTTTATTTGATAAAAGAGAAGGGAAGTGAGATCCAGACACAATTGGTCACTCTAGAACAGTGGTCACCAACCTTTTCAACAACAAGATCCCTTTCCAAACGTAAGCCGAGATCTACCACCCTGATATCTTCCAAAAAACCGACTTCAAATTTATTATTTTTGCAATTTCTGTTAAAGGCTAAATGTACGAGCATAAATATACACAAAGAAAGGCAGCTATGCAACTTTATCTATTCAATGCCCAATATTCACATTAATATCAATTCATATTTACAGCATCTGTTCATTGCACAATATTTAGCTTCTCAATTCAATAATATGTTCTGCAGAGGAGCTGCTACTGCGGAACAATGTTTTTACATAGTCTTTGCCTTGAATATGACAATAAATAAATATTTCCTTGTATAAAAGCAGTCCTGTTTACTCAAATAAATACAAGTACTATACAGTATGAAGCCGTGCATCTTCTGCTACTGCAACTATTTCACACTATTTCAAGTGAACTGATTTATTTTGAAACACATACAGGAAGTGTTGCAACCATTTGTGTTTGTGACATAAACTCAACAGGTGAAAGATCACACGCTGTGCCAGTGTGAACAACAGACAAACGACACACAGCTGGTCTCAGTTATCAAGGAGGTTAAAGCAATAGGTTTTATTCGGAGAGAGAAAATACATGTCGCCGCTTGTTAGTATAGTTAGCATGGCTACAATAGCTTTTTGATGGTTTGTATTTTGCAGTAGTCATAAAGCTTGTATAATCAAATTTCTCATGGATATGTGAAGATAACTTAAGACCTTAATATTTTACTATGATGTGACGAACCAGGGCTTCACAGTTCTGGAAAGGTGGTGAAAAAAAAGTTAGTGTGGAGGTCTGCTCCCTATGAGCTGATGAATGGGTTTATTACCAGACTACACTGTAAAATGGAAAAAGTTTTGGACAGTGATCCCTAACCTTTTTCCATAATTGAAACAATCTCAACAGTCAGCTGTTACATTTCACAATCTCATCTGGCCCTAATCAACGGCTCTTATCAATGCAGGAAACAAACAATTGCTTTGAGGCTGCTAGTGCCAGTCTCTTCTGGTTCTGTCTTTCTTTACTATAATGAGCTTGTACATCATCTTCAAGGAATATAAAGGTTGGAGGCCTTTTTCCACAGCAGCCTGTCCAACCAATCCACACTGAACACTGGTGCTCCCTCCACACAGTGAGGGGAGGGGGAGCAGACTCAGCTCAGCACTGTCAACATTTCACACCCCATTTAGACGGTCTGCTTCACACTTGTGATCCTGCTGATCACGCTCACATTGTTTGCAGTCAGGCATATTGTTCGTTTGTCTTGCCTCGCACTTCTAAAAGGCAGAAAATTTGCTTTGAATAAAGAAACCAGGCAGGCAGACAGTGGGCCAGTGAGGCACAATGCCGAAGGAGGCGTCTGAATGACACTTTTTACCACAATAATTTTTATTAGTTGGACAGTTATTTGCGTTCTTCCACAAAGCAGGGATACATGTGGTACGTCTGCTAGAAAGCACCACAAATTACCAGGAGGCAAGTGAACGTGACACAGAACGGGCTATTCTGAACAGGTGGGGCACTCCAACCACCCAGGAAAAAAACTGAATCTTGTTGCTAAAAGAAAGGCTAGTTCTACTGTTAAAGAGAATCATAACTTGTTCTTTTAATATGTTTGACTGAATTCGTATTTTCAGCATATATTTATATATTTACTGAAAAACTTGCAACGGCTCTGGACTTCCGGTTTGCAACAGCATGGAGTAGAAGCAACAAGTTGGTGGTCCTGCCTACTTTTCATATTTCACCCCTTTATCCCTCAATTCCCCAACCAAATTGTTCCTTATTTAAATCTTTTCGGCTACACTATTGACGCTTGCCTCCAAATGGCTTCGAAAAGTAGCAGATACGGGAAAACAGACGACGCCGCAACAGCTAGCTTAACAGTTGAGGCTATCTCCACGCTACTGGACCAGCAACGTGAGGCACTAGCCACAGAACTCAGGACCTCCTTCAACGTGCTCAAAATGAAATTTGACCAAGTCCAGTTCACGGCCGAGGATCACCGTCAGCATCTCTTGAGCTCGCTTCATGTTCCTACTGTATTGTATATATTCTTTCAGAGTCACAGAAGAAAAGTGAAATGGCACCGTTTTCCCTCCCTGGTAAGGTTATGTTTCCAGCAAAGCTGAAATGTTAACCCAGGGGTGCTTTCTTTTTAGTTTTTTTTCATATGACAATAACGGAGCTGAAGATGATGTGTAGAGAGACAGGAAGATGTATTTTTGGTATACACCATCCTGGGGGGTCTTTACAAGCCTTGGTCTTACATTGTTCGCTCTCGATTTATTACTTGCCTTATGTTTCCATTCTATGACTTATGCAGGGAGTTTTGCTATTGCTTTTGTTTACCAACCTACATTTTCAGTTAAGGAGAATGGTTAGCCCCCTAAATTTTTTTAAGCTGGAACATCAAGGGTTTAAATCACCCTACTACTGCTATCAAACATCAAGAAATTCAAAGTTTCAATTGCCTTTTTACAAGAAACTCATATCTCATGTCGCGGTGGGCGGGGCAGCACTTTTAGTCCACCTTCCAGGTCAAGGCTAGGGGGGTCTCAATCCTCATAAACCAAAATGTTCCCTTTGAACATCACAGTGTGATATCGGATATAAGTGGTCGTTTTATCATTGTCCCGGGTAAACCGTATAATACAGGAGTGCTGCTCGCTAACGTGTGCGCCCCCAATGCAGATGATTTTGAACATCTCTTCTCTTCATTGCCGGATCATCGTTCTCGGTGGGAATCTTAACTGCTGGTTGGATCCATTGCGAGATCGCCCCATACCTAACCCTGGAACTGGAGTAAATCTGCTTCACTTATTGAGTCCTTCCTATCCAATTATGGCATTTGTGACATGTGGCGCTGCCTCCATCCAAGCAGAAGAGAGTATTCCTTTTTCTCTCACGTTCATCATACCTACTCCAGGATTGATTAGTTTTTTATTGACACTGATTTGCTCACACTTGCCCACTCTACAAATTTGTAAAAGAGCAGATAAAATCCTTTTGTCTCACAAATACTTCTCATGAAACCTCCAGCTTTATTCTTTGGGATACTTTGAAAACCTTTCTTAGGGGACTGATTATTTCCTACTCCGTGAATTTGAAAAGGAAGGCCGGAAAAAGGTTCCGGGCCATCAAGACCAAAACCCATAACATAACTTATTGTTCTTTCTGTATATATTGTGGTTTTATGTCCGATTGTTGTTTTTATGTCCAAATGCACCAACCACACCAAGGCAATTTCCTGTATGTGTAAATATACTTGGCAATAAAAATAATTCTGATTCTGATTCTGATAAAAAGCGTCTCGATTTGACTAAGCATATTAACGAATTAGACCTGCAATATGCTCACGCTAAAGACACAGAGTTATAAAAATAAGTGAGTGGAATTACAAACTGAATTTGACCTCCTTTCTACACACCCAATTGAACACCAGCTTCTGAGGAGCAAGGGTCTATTTTACATGGTGAAAAATCTGGTAAGCTGTTGGCTAAGCAGCTGAGAGGATTTAAGGCAAAACAGTTGATCACAAAAATTGCAAGGGAGGATGGAAGCATCTCCTCTGACCACACCGAAATGAATTACACATCAGGGATTTTTAATTCCAGACTATAGTCCTCTGAATTCCATAATGATAACAATTTGATGGAGTATTTCTTAAACCAACTGAACATTCCCACACTCTCTCCTGACAACAAAACGAGACTAGATTAACCTATATCACAAATTGAAACAGCTGCAGCTATCTCTTCATGCAATCTGGATAAATCCCCAGCACCCGATGGATTTCCTGTAGAATTTTTTTAATTATTTTCTTCCCTGATTTCCCCTCAACTAAGTTTAGTTCTGTCAGATTCATTTCAACAAGGTACACTTCCACCATAATTTTACGAAGCAAGTATCACGCTCATCGCAAAGCAAGGCAAAGATCTGACTGATTGCTCCTCTTATAGGCCCATATCCTTGTTAATGCCAAGATTTTGGCAAAAGTTTTGGCCCACAGATTGGAGAACATAGTACAATCAATTGTATCAGAGAATCAAACTGGCTTTGTCAAAAAAACGCTACTCATACTTTAATACACGCCGCCTGTTTAATATTTTGTACTCAACCTCCAATGCAATTCCTGAGTGTGTCATCTCCTAGGATGCTGAAAAGGCATTTGACCGTGTGGAGTGGAAGTACTTATTCACCATATTAGAAAAATCTTTGGGTCTAATTTCATCACTTGGATAAAATTATTATATCTGTGCCCTAAGGCTTCAATCCTCACAAACTCTCAGCAGACGCGGCCTTTCGACCTGCAGCAGAGCACTCGTCAAGGCTGCCCCTTAAGCCCATTACTTTTCGATTTGGTCATAGAGCTACTAGCAATCGTATTCCGTAGTAACCAAGACATTTCAGGGATTTTGGAGTGGAGTGAAGTGGAGTTGAACATATGCAGACGATCCTTTGCACTTTATATCAAGCCCAGCTACTTCTTTGCCTGCCATGCTGTCAATACTCGCCCAATTTTCAGGATATAAACTAAATCTGCACAAAAGTGAACTTTTCCCTGTGAATGATGAGGCACTCGCATTGGAGTATACTACCCTTCCCTTTAAAGGGGACATAGCATGCCCATTATACCACAAGTTGATATGGTTCCTTGGGGTCTTAATGAAATGTCTGTAACATACTTTGGTCAAAATACCAATAGGATCATTTAAAACAGCACCCTTTTTACCCTGTATAAAACAGCCCTCCACAGAGTGACCTGTTTTGAGTGCCTGTTCCTTTAAATGCTAATGAGCTAGCTCCCCCCTCCCCCCATGATTTTAAATGATATAAATTACATATTTTATGATATAAATTATCAAATATGCATCCCATACTTTGTATTCCCCTTCTGTTGTCCTGGAGTTTTAATTTTCCCAATCACATAATTAAATGTCCCCTCTGCCCATCCACTACAAGCACACAAGCAGACAGACAGAGAGAGAAAGAGAGAGGGGGGCTATGAAGACCATCATTTACCCCGAACCCCGACATTCAACGGGTACAACAACAAGCGGAGAAAGCAGAATCGCGGGCTGACCTTATATATACAGTCTATGGGGCTGACCAGCGCGGAGAAATGCTCGTCCGTGTGAACAGCCAGCGGCTGCGCGCTGAGAACGGCGCTGCGCTGCCTCGCTGCGGCGCTTCCGCGTCGGTGTTACAGTAGCGCTGAACACTGCGGAAGTCTTCCACACTGCTGGCTGTGTGGCGCTGACACAAATTCCAGCTCACGCACGGGAGAGCAAGCGGTCGCGCCCGAGCAGCTGCTGCAGCCTCCCAGTCCCAACGATCCAGACAAATGCCACATGTGAGTGAATCGCGGGCTGACCAGCGGAGAAATGCGAGTCCCGTGTGAACAGCCAGGCGGCTGCGTGCTTGGGAACCGCGCTGCGCTCAGCCTCAGTGTAAACCCGCGTGGGGTGTTTACGACACTTAAAAACCCAGGAAGCTCAATCGAGTCGCACAAGCATGACGTTTCTGACTTAGAGGAACCATAACAAAACGCGTGAGTGTTTTTTTCCCAGAGTTTTTGGGTTGGTAGACATGCCAGATACCCACATTAACCTGTAGAAGCACTAACAAAGTGGAATTTGCATGCTATGTCCCCTTTAAGATAGCGGAAAAAGGCTTTACTTACCTTGGCATTACGGTCACAAGAAAACACGTCTTTTTAGAGAAAATCTATTTTAGAATTGCTTGGAATCTCATCCCCTCTCCCTCCAGACAACTTTATTGGTAACCCGGTTGCTAGACATGCAGTGACAGTGTAGGCTCAGTTCAGATAACATTTTGGTTTTCATGGTTTTTCCTCTCTCAAGCCTATTCTATTCAATCACTTTTTCCAACCGTCATTACTTGACTAGGCATAGAATTGAAAGGAAATGTGCTATATTGTGATATGTATTGTTACCTGAATATGAAATCTCTTATTGAGATAAGAGATTTTGGAAATATCATACAGCCCGAAGAGGAACAAAAAAAAAGGCTCTAATTACATGTTGACCCCAACTCTTTAGTGTCAATCCCTATCGTACCTGCAGCTCTGTACAGGATCTTGGGCTCAAAGAAGATACACGGATTCTGGTCAGTGATGCAGGAGAGGAGCAGCCCCTTGGCCTGCACTGGACCACGTGGTATTACAACCTGAGGAATACAAGAAACAAGTCATTTGGTCAACATGTGCATACTGCAGAAAAATATACAGTCCCATTGTGATTTTTATAAATGTTTATTAATTACAACAATTTTTTTTGCCATTGTATGGTTTTAAGTTCAAAACTTGGGTATGCTGACAAAACTGGACCTCAGATGGAGCTAAAAGTGCTGATAGTATGCGCTAAGATTAACATTTATCAGGCTGACCTTTGCTGAGAGACAACATGTTTATTGCTCTCAGCTGGGGTTACTCACAGTGGATCAACTGTGGCTGTAAACCATACAGACATTTATGTGTTTTTACACATCATTTTCTTAGTCACATCCTGAGAGCTTGTTAAAATGTGATATGCTCCTTTGCGAAATCATTGACGTCCACAACCTGGTTTGTTCGAGCTAAGTGCTTTAACTTTGCCGAGTTGGAGCAGAAAACAGCTGTGCTTCCACTTCCTGGATTGGATTGTCATCATGCAGGTTATAAATGCTGCCCACTAGAGGACTGTGGCAGTTGACCATGCCCCGGGGCTCTCACCACAGCAGCCAGAGACAAACCATTCGGGTTTTAACATTCTTTATTAATCCAAAAACAAACTCGCAAACTCTAAACATAAAGTCCCAGCACTTCCTGCTGGGGTCTGGCTTTGCAGCTCAGTGTCTCTCGTTTGTCTGCGATCCTCCGCGTCTCTGTCCAGAGTGTCTGTCCTCTGTGCGTGTCTCTCATGTGCTTCCTCCCAGGCAGCTTCCCTGCTCCCTTTTCAACCTGAGGATCAACCAGCTAACAGCTCTCACCTGCGCTGTCTGATCCTCTCTTACAGGTGGAGGTGCTCTCCTAGCTACCTCCACAAGGACATAAAGTTGAATCCCTCTCAATTTCTATAGGTTGCAGCACTTAGGTATCTTTTGAGTAGTAAATAGTGTTATGTGGAGCTCTGATGTTATTTGGAGATTGCATTCACAATGACAGGACTGTGTCAATAGGTCTGTCACTTTATGAGGAAAAAATTATAGTTTGACTTATGATCCAGCAGAGAGAACTTTGAAAATTCCCCTTCAGCAAAGCTGGAGGAGGACAGAACTGAGCAAAGCCATGATCGGATGATGACTGTACTGAAGCATCTGAAAAATAGTTGACAATTTTTCCAACTGTGGTGAAGGACCAAAAACACTCATATCAACGAAGATTTGCCCCAACTGCATGGTCCAGATTAGAAAGTAGTTTGATAAAAACAACTACTAGACCGAGAAGCTAGTCAAATTTACAACTTTGTGTGTGGGCCTAGGTTTTTCTCATACCCATCCTCAGCAAAATGTTATCACAGATAATATAGGCAAGATTCATGAGAGAACACATGGAAACTATGAAGACTATACTGAAGGCTTGGGGTTGTTTAACAATATAGGCAGTGAAAGTAGTTCCAGTGAATTGTGTGCTAGTTAAAAATGTGTCCTCACTTGACTTTTTGAAAAAAAATTACAGCCCGAGTCAACTGGCTTACATCATTGTTTTATGAAACCTCTGTTCACACTGTGCAGAGTCAAATATCAGGCTGACATTTAAAGACCTACAGACTCAAAAGTGAAGTTTTCATTAGGACTGAGGGAGAAACTGAGAAAAGGACACATTTAGAAATTGAACATCCTTAGTGTGACCACACTTACTTTCTCTGTGATCACTCCAGAGCTTTTCTATAGGCGCCGGCTGCCTGCCAAAGATCTGATGACTCGCTGAAGTTCAGCTGGATACTGCTCCACATCGTTGTGGAAAACCCTGTCACTCATTTTAGATGATGTATAACCAATGACACAGCCCAGCTGTTGTCATTAACCTGGATTTATGTTTATTTTGTCAAAAGACATTGCAATCATAAAGTAATAATTTGCTCATCTGGCTTTCTGTCAAACTTACCCAGATGTGGGGTTTGAGGAAGTTGTTTTGTTTACCTACTGAAAAGAGGGTTAAAAGAAGAGATTCTGGATATTTTAAATTTAAAAAAATCCAAAAAATCAAATGTTTCACAGTGGACAAAAGTTTTTCATTTGATAACCACTCTCTCACTTGAAAATAGAGTTTTAAAATATCTGGAGAAGAACAGAATTGGGCACATTTCTCAATGGCAGGACAAGGAGTTTGGAAGGGAAGGTCGAGTTGAGAATACTAACAAGAAGTTGTAGTGAATACTGCATAACTACATGCCTCAGAAAAGAGATCTAAGACCCCTTTCTTTTTTAATTCTGTATATAAACAGGATGAGTAGTGAGGAGCCAAATTACTGCTGCCAGCCAACAAAGAAATATGTGGTGGTGGAGGCTATCTTGGGAATAATTTTTCCTTGCGGGATTAGATACTAGTTTTCCTTTAACCAGCCTCCTTTTTTCCTCGTATCTTCTCCAGTGATGCTGACTACAAGGAATTTCAATTTCCAGTTCTCAAAAAGCACACTTGTAAAACTCTGAAGCCCAAGTTTTTTTTAACTGCATTATTTTGTGGATAATGGGAGGTAATAAAAGATGAATACACAATAAATATATCATAATATCTATTGTACTGTGTTACACTGTACAGTATTGTACAAACCATCTAATTATTATTATATTATTGTTATTTTCTTGTTTTGTCATCATAACTATTATTATTATAATTAGGAGTAACATTCTATTGTACTCTACTGCAGTCATAATATAGATATTTAATATGCATCTTATATATCCTGAACCATATTGATGTATTGTTTCCCATTTATTACATCACATAAATTCACCCTACAGTATAGTTTCATTATCTAGATTGTGGTGGCCTGCCACAATTTCCAAAATAAGTTGTTTTTTAAAAAAAACACTTCTCATAATAGCATTAGAGACCTTTAACTTGGTGTGTGCATTGCTATTTGCCATGTGCTTGCTCGCTACTGCATGTTTGCGCTACTGTGAGCTGTGCTCATGATATGGTCCATAACGTTGTTACTGTCCATGCAGACAGTCAGACCGCATAGCTGCAGTTGTGGCATCAATGTAGTTCTCTCTCTCATGAGAGAATTTATTTTTCACTCTTTAGTCTGTGTACCTATTACTCTGAATCTATGTGCGTGAGTGACTGTCATACACATGCATGCCTGTTACTGCCATAGATTTGATTAATTCTGTGGGAATCGCTGGGATATGTGGTCTGCACGATCAAGGATGCATAATAGCTTCACTGAAGATAAACCAGGTTAAATTAAGAAAAAGTTTTGTAACTTCAATCTGCACTATAGACTGTATATAACATCTCTGCACACCACCTCCAGCACAAAAACAACACAAAAGTGACAGTGTAGTGTAGGCCTGTTTAAGGAGGATTCACTAATGAAAAGGGATAATTCTGAAGACGGCTCCAAAGCATTTCCACCGGCGAAGCTAACAGCCCATTCCAAACTGGCCCTGCACTACTATAACTTATAATAAATATGGCCTGCACACATGTTATCGGTCCATTTCATAAACCGTACTTTTGAATATGTCTTGGGGTGAGACGTGACACTGCAAAAGTGCTCAAACAAGAAAGACTGGGAAAGAAATACAAGTGAGAATCTCAATTGAACTGCATGTCTGACCTTGACGCCGGGGCAGTGGGCGAAGAAGGCCTCTGGGCTTTGAGAGTGGTAAAGTGATCCATGGCCCACACACCCCCACGGAGCCCGAATGGTGAGGCTGCCGCAGTCGAACAGGTTGCCAGAACGGTAGCGGTACTTGGCTGCTTCATTGACTATCTGGAAAGAGACCAAAGTGATTCAGGTTAATAAGAACAATGCAGAAGGTTTCTATGTGCAAAAAGACAATAAAAACATTGTAACATCATAGAGTGAAGTTTCAGTGTTTCCCATTAAATATCTATCTTTTTATTTGTCCCACCACATCTTCGAAATGAACCAATTTTCTTGATTATAATTCTTAAAATAACATAACAGATATCCAATTTGGTGTGTGCAGCTCCATTTGCAGCATGCTCGTCAGCTCTATTATGCTACGGCCAATTATGTTTCAACATCCACACAGTCCTCATACTTTCAGCTGCAGTTGTGGCATGAAAATGCAGTTATTCTATCACACAAGACCTTCTTTTTCACTCTGCAGTCTGTGTTCATGTTTCTTGGAATTTGTTGCCTGTGAGAGTGACCTACGTGCACGTTCACCCCAGTTACCACTATAGATTTAAATAATTCTGTGGAAAATGCTAGGTTTTATGAGTATAGTGATTTAACCATTAGTCAAGTTGAATTATTAAGAAATAATCACAGATTTATTTTAGCTACTTCTACAGTTTCTGATACTAGACTTTCCTCCCTGAAACCCAGGTAGGCTGTTAATTCAGGTTTTATTTTTCTGTAAGGTCAGTTTGGACGGCATTATTTTAAGTGAGAGCACAGAAAGAGAGAGGGGGAGCCCACTCAAGGCCTGACACCAGATTAAAAGCACCGTATCCAAAGCATCGCAGCAGCAGTCTGTTAGAAACCAGCTGCATTATCACAAACATTCTGTTTTATGTTACATTGATGTAGCAGGGACTCACATTCATCTTGAGAATACACAGAATGACACTAGTGTCAACAAGTATGTATGGTGCAGCAGTGCTACCCACTGTCGTGCTTAGTCTGTTGATGCCACATTAATCTTCCTTCGTTCTGTCAGTTGCTACGGAAATTCTCCAGTTTCTTCAGCCAGCTGAGCCTACTAGTAAAAACTAGGGGGCCGGCCCTCACTGTAAATGACCTAAATAACATGTTTTTCATTATAATGTATTTTATAGATATATTCTGAATTCTGTGTTCATTTTGTCCAAACAGATGCACTGTTGGAATCTGATGCATATATTTTGAAATGGTGTTGACGGTAGGAGAAATAGTATACTTTCATTTTGAAAAAGGTAGTTCCGGTAAACAAAAGATGATCAATAAAATGGCAGGTGTGCCTCGCAAATGAATGGAAAACATTACTTTTAGTTTGTTTAGCAACTGGCTGATAAGGGCACAAGGTTTGTGGATATTTTGTTTCTTATTGTCTTTAGTATAGACTGAATTCGAAATGCAACTTTGCAGTTTTGCTGCTCACTTGTATTATAACTCTATGCTCTGCATTAGTGCAAGGCATATCAACTTAGTATCAGAGCATAGCATAATGTATTAAGCATAACACTGTGGATTAGAGACATCTGTTGCAGCATTTTTCAGTTGGCAGCTTTGTTTACAACCTTTTACAGGCTGTTTTTGTCTTCAGCTGTTTAAATATGCTGTTTTTAGAACAGTTATGTTACTTTAGGTCACAATGCATGTTGATGGGATATCGTTTGTCTGAGGACTGACAAAAACATGGGTGTTTTTCCGCCCTTTAGTTTTTTCCATCCTTTTACTATTTAGGCATTTTCCAATACAGTTCTCATTATGTATTAGGTGATGCAAAGAGAAAGTATCATGTTGCCATGGAGTCTGCGAGTTAGTCAGGGGCCTTCTTTGCTAAAGGGAAAAAAAAAGGTGGCAATATGATGATCATATGGCATGCTGTGATTAGGTGCTCCTTTAAAAAAAACTTGGTCTTTGAGCTACCAGACAGAACAGGAAAAACTGATATAACTGGAAAACAAAACGTGTGCTGATTCTGCATGATTTCTGAAGATTCAACATGTTAAATGTAGGTCTTTAAGACCATTATTAATGCAGCTGAAGACCAATTTCACTTCCATACTGGTAACAAACAAACAAAAGCTAAATTTGAGTGTGTGTGTTGAACAGTTTTTTGGCTCCATTTTGTTAAAGCAGGATCAACACAAATCTTTCCCCAAAACACACTTAAAATTGAGACTGGGCTTAATGCTACTTATAAAAGTATCAGCTTCATTATCCAATCAATGTTCAAGAGATTTAAAATCAACATTTCAAGGCCTAAAATCTAGATTATTAGATTTGACTCTTTTTAAGAAACCTGATTCCTGCAATGCCTGTACGATGTCCGTGCATCCTTGTTTTTCCTGCGTTAGGACACTTAGCAGGAGGAGTGTGATTTCCTCAACTTGCTTCCCCATATTCCAACTCTGTATTTTATGAAATACCAGGAAAGTACAAGTGAGTGTGATCCATTGCTAAAAGACAAATTCCTCCTGGAGCACATTCAAAATTAAACATGAAGTTCTGGTCTTGTACCAACGCTGTAGTAGACTGACAGTGTGTCATTAGCCTTTTTTACGGCACACATTTGAACGTGTCTTATCAGGGAAAGCACAGGTGTAACTAATGGACCAAGGGAGCAAACTTTTACCTGGTCAAAAGCAGGATAGATGTAGTCAGCAAACTGGATCTCAGCAATGGCCGTGGCACCAGCGACGGCTGCACCAATACCAAATCCCACAATCCCCTGCTCACAGAGGGGAGTGTTGAAGACTCTGTCCTTGCCTGGAGAGAGAACAGAAGAGAGGAGTCAAAGAGAGATTAAGAAGCTGGAACACTAATAGGAAGGAAACTAATGACGATCCGTCTTTGTATCGACAGAAAACGCACTCTCACCTGAAAGTCTGGACGAAGGTTCATATCTTTTTTTAAACACAGCTTACATTTGATCTGGTTAGTTTTGTTTTCACATTGCAATTTAGCAAGATTAAGAGTTTTGACATAGGTACGTCTTGTTGTCATTACCTACGTGGGCTGCATCTACCTATACTTGACATTGATTGGTTTGTAGACCTCTGTGTGTTGTCCATTCAGCTATTGTATTTGCTAACTTCTTTGAATAAAGACCATAAAAAAAAGTTATCTTTCCATTTAAATGGAGAATATGTACGCTTCGTTGTAACTGTAATATCACTATTGTATTACTAGTTTGAAATCATTCAAACATTATATCGTTAGAGGACGCTTCTGCTTAATTTTCCACATCTACCGTTTAACGCTATCTAAACTTCCTGAAATTGGTCAGAAAGTTTGAATTCTTCAAATAAGGAGGAAGGAAACTAGTGGCTACTTATCTTTGAATCAACAGAAAACTTCAGTTTCAAAGTTTAAAGTGAGGTCAACGGAATGGGATTATTTATTTGGGACCACTTACCACCAATTGCAGAGGGTGTTTAAGGACGAGCAGGGTTTTTTGATAACAGAAGAAGGTCCATGCTGCACACTTACGCGATGAGATTGCAAAGAATACTCTCACTTAAAATGCCATGTGGTCCTAAAATAAATTAAGTGACAAGCGGATGACACCTCTTAGGCTGTAGCCAACCAAGCCTGTGATGTACACACAACCCTTATGAAGTCAAAACACACACACAGAACAATTTTTCATTCTCCACCCTATAACACAGCAAAGAACCACAAGAGTGGGTGTCCAAATTTGAACACAGTGTGTTATTTTTGCTTTCATCTTTGTGTATTTGCTAACCCAGTTTTATGCTGTTTGGGTTTTTTTTGTTGGTCTCAGCAGTGAAAACTGTGCCCTTGTGTACCCTGCTCTGTGCTCACAAAGTTCAATCAGCGACCACAGCACTGAAAACCCTCCGAGGAATGAACAATTAAGTGATCAAAATTTAGTGCCGTGCTACTCAGAATGAACCAGCGTCACACACGCGGTTCATGTGAAAGTGAGGGTAAATACAAACGAGCACTTAGTCAACTCATGACAAATAGTACAACCAATGGATGTTGCATACAACACAATGTTTAAGTGTGAAATTTACTGTTGACTTGATGTTTGTGCCTCAGTTGTTTACATGTTTGGGTAACCTTTATAGTCGGTGCCATGTGACACCAACTCTGCTTTAAGTGCAAAAATGGCTCAGCACATTAGTGAGAGGGAGAGTCGCTCACATCACAGAGTCAACATGTGCTGCGTTTTTCAGGGAAACACTCAGAAGTAGCCAGTAACCGGTGACGAATGCATCCGCCTTGTAATATAAAAGCCACTTATGTAGTGTGCAACCTGCATTAACCTCTGTTCTGTACAATGGCTGCGGGTGGCAAGAGGTGTGCAGGGCCCCTTTCAATGGTGAGGGGGATAAAAACAGCTTAGCATCCGTCACTGCACGCAAGGATGAGATGGAAAATAATGATCCCTCTACAAAAGGTCAACACGTCTGACGTCAATGAAAACAAAAGGCAAGGCCAGCTACTGTAGGATGGATTTGAGATTCCTCGCCAACAAAACCATAGAAAATAAGCCAAAACAAGAATAATCTGTCTATAAAAACATAAAAATAATTCAATTACTGTCGTTTTACGGTTTCTAAATTATGTTTTGTGTCACATTAATTTAGCTGAAGAGACAATGGTGTTTGCAGAGTGGTTGTTCACAGATTTACTGAAAAATTACATTGACCAAATTGGTGTATATATATTTGCAATAATCTAAAAGGTGTGTGTATGTGTGTTATAGTGCCTTATATTCACCCCCTTGGACTTTATTTGTTGACAATGAATTCAAATAGACTTAAATAGACTTTTCCATTTGATCAACACACATGCATAGTACTTGAAGGTGCAAATACCTTTTATTGTAACACAAACAATAAACAAAGTTGACATCTGTTGATGCATAAGTATTCACCCTGAGTCAATACTTAAACCCGCTGCAATTACAGCTGTCTTTGGGTATGTCTCTACAGCTTGCATCTAGAGATGAAATGTTTGTCCATTCTTCTTAGATGAAGCTCAGTCAGATTGATGGAACCGTCTGGACAGCAATTTTCAAGTCTTGCATGATTCTCAATTGGATTTATGGTACTGGCCATTTAAGACATTAACATGCTTGATCTAAACCTTCATTGTAGCTCTGGCTGTATGTTTGGGTCATTGTCTGCTGAAGATGAACCTCCGCCCAGTCTCAAGTCTTTGCAGACTGCATCAGATTATCTTCAGATTGCCTGTATTGGCTCCATCATCTTTCTCAATTCTGACCAGTTTCCCTGTACCTGTTGAAGAAAGCATCAGCATGATCTACACCACATGTTTCACTGTTGGATGGTGGGCTCAGGTGATGGCAGTGTTGTTCCCACAATAGTTTTGCATTGAGGCCAAGTTAAATTTGGTCTCTCTGACCAGACACCTTCTTCCACATGCTGTGTCTCATGGCTTGTGACCTTTGCTTGTCTTGTAGGTTTGCGTTGTGCCATATTCTTCCATTTTCTGATGATGGATTTTATGGTGTCGTGAGATGTTCAAGGCTTGGGATATTTTTATAACAACCCTGCTTCATATTCCCACAACTTATCCTGACCTGTTGGTGACTCCTGCAGACAGGTGGACCCTATTTACTAATTCTGTGACTCAAATGACTTGAAGGCAATTGATCGCACCAGATCTTTGTTAGGTTTCACAATAGGGGATACATCACTAACACTTTCAGAGTTTATTGTAAATCATTTGAAATCATGATATTCCACTTCCAAATGATGGACTATTTGTGTTGGTCAATTACATAAATCCAATGAAATAATTTAATCTGTGGTTATACCATGACAAATGTAGAAAAGTCAGGGGTGAATAATGCAGGCACTGTGTGTATATATATATATATATATATATATATATATATATATATATATATATATATATATATATATATATATATATACACACATATTATATATATATATATAATACATACATACATACATACATACATACATACATACATACATACATTTAGGAGTTATTAGGTTTAACCACTGATTTTCATTTAACCCAACACCAATCTAGGACATGCTCTCAGTCTGGTTTATATAGAAAACTAAACATGTCATTAATGTATTTTCTGCTACCAACACTGCAGCTTATTTCAAAGGGTAAATCATTATTAAATAATACAGGACAGAGACAGCTGGTGCATTCCTCTAAATGGGTTCATACTTAATTTGACAGAGATGTGTTAATAAAAATATACTATTTATCTGCTTCAGCGTCCTGATTTGGTGTTAGTTAGACGATGGGTTACTTTTATTATGTGAGAAAGACAGATTTACCCTTTAAAAAAGGCACAAATACCTAAACGAGTATATTAACATATAATGGAAACTAACAAACTGGGCCTGGAATGACACATAGACCTTATAACAAACTGATATAAACTAAAGTAATGAGAAAATCTGTTGAGAAAGATGATCAACCTGTAGGATTTTTAATGTAAATTACGCAATATTAAAAAAGTGGTTTCCAAAATGAATTTACAGCAATGAGCACTGCCACAAATCAGCAACCTATTGGATCAACTTTGTAAACCTTCACTTCTACAGTGGAGAAACAAGTGCAAACAGATCCTAATGATCCTCCAGATGAACAATGAACAGTGATATGGCAGGGCTCCAGAGTGCGTCCATTTTGGTCACACATGTGACCAAATATCTGTGAAGTGCGACTCAACATTTTCCTTGGTCGCACAGGTCCGGTACACACAGGCGCCAGGCTGGCCCCGCCCCCACTCACTCACACACGTGAAGTAGAGATGAGACAGAAGAGGAGCTGAATGAGGAAATGTATGTCATACAGACAAAACGGACGCTGTCAAATTGTTAGCACTGCTGCTTCAGGATCAGAGCAGAAGCAGCAGTTATTCGTGAGAGAGTCTCCTGTCTTAGTGTTCTCCCTCCACACTCCTGCTGACCTTCACTCACTTGACACTTTAACTAAACACACCAACACAAGTTATTAGGACCTGAACAGTACTGAAGTTTACTTTCTGTTTTGATTCGCTCGATTTTTCACGGGCCAAATAAACACACGTACACACGCTATGCTTTGGTGTTGTTGCCTGTGGTTTATGTTTCATGTATTTGGGTATTTTAATATTTTTTATTCTAATTCAAAATTTCAGACTGAATATTCTTTCGAATGAAGTCCATTGCTATTTGAAAAGGTGTACATTGATAATGCTATAATATTATCATTGCACCAGCAGTTTAAAATGGTTTCACATTGATGATAATAATATAATTTATCGCAATAATTTCTGGGACAAAACATCGTACAACAAAATTTGTTATTGTTACAGGCCTACCTGAATACCTTTTTAATAATGCAACAAGTTAGATGTTTCCCTGTTCAGTTTAAAGCTTTAGTTCACTGAGAATTTCTTTCATATCCAGGCAAAATTTGTATTGTAAACTGAAATATCCTACGAGATTCGATTTTCGAACAAATCAAATTGAAAATATGAAATTACCATTGCACATGGGAACTGTCAAGAAAAGGTTTAAAAGGTGTATTATTGCGGCACTAAAAGGCACAGTGAAAAATGTTGGGTGCATCTAAATTAGGAGCTGGTGCAGCTAAATGAAACCAATGTAAAAAGTTAGTCTGGAGCATGGCCTTGTTAGAGGAGGTGGTAAGATTGTTCAGTCCTATGCTGCCATCTAGTGGAAATATTCATGTAAAGCAGACCAGAGAACAGGTTGCTGACAGTTACAGACTCTGCAATGGCAACTCAGTGAATTTGGGGTGGTGGTGTGAGTGGGTGGTAGGGGTCAAAAGGTGAAAAAAAACATCTTACCATATTTGTCTCTCAGACCCACTGTGCATCGGAATACTCCACCGAAGGCAACATCTTCCCCAAAGATGACTGTAGATAAACACAAAACACAGTCTGTGATGAAGGTGCATGTTCCTCAACACAAAAGAACTGAATATGGAAAAATATTCAGTTAACAAAATTTATTAAGGAAAATCTGAAGTCCTGCCTATAGCTCTCTGATTGGCTCTCGACAGACTTGGCAAAGTGAACGAGCCGAGTAACTTATGTTTCCTGTTACTAGAGTTGTCAGGCGGGGCAGGAAGTTTGTTCCATAATACAAAACCCTTTTGTATTCGCATTTACATTTTTTTGAAACAATATTAAAAATTTTACTCAACTTAGAAACACAGGACTCTTTATTTAATGATCATACAGGTTGATGTTTTGACCTGGGGAGCACGTAACTGCCGCACTCACATGGTCAAAATAAATGATTAAATAAAATGTAGCATGTAGCATTTTGTACATTGTAGGGCTTGGCATCAAACCAGCCTCTGTGTGTACCTGTACTTCCAGTTGTACATGAGTGAGTGCTTGTGCCACCAATCACGATGATGAGGCCTAACTAAATAACCTGAGTCTCCCCCCCAGGCTGATAGATTCATGTTAATTTTAGAAAAACTGCTACAATGACAGCCATGATGACAAATGTGTTAATGGTCAGATTTTGATTGCGTCACTTTCAGCCTTTGCTCTTATTTTGTGTTTTTTGGACTACTTGACAAGGTTAACCATTTAGCTATGGCAAAAAGTTATCTTAGATTACAACTAGTTTATATTACAACCAGCTTGCATTTGTTTTAGGTTGTTTCTATTTTATCTATTCACCAAAATTTCCAAGAAGTGAACCATGTAGCATCTCACACCCTTAAAAGAAATGTCAGACCGAATCCAGGTGGGGGTGGTCAGTGATTTCCTTGTGCATATTCTGTAGAACACCGACACCATCGAGAACTGCACCAAGTCAGGTGATCACATGGTTCCATATGTTTTAACATTTAATTGCTCTGTTATCACCTTGATAAGTTTTCATCGCAATTTAAGGCAGATTTTGACGCAGTTTTGCAGGTCATTTTAAATCAGACAGATTTTAATTGTCCTCGCTTGTTGTTCAGTGTACAGGGGGGTGAGACAAGCCATCAGATGCTCTTCACCACTCGTTGGACAGTCAGATGAATTTCTGACTTGGCAGTACAGATCCCATCTGTCAGACACTCAACGCTGAGGTACATCCACTTGACGACATGAGACGTTTGACACAAAGGCAACTAAGGATTTATAGATGCAAACAGCTAATCACTACAGTAGGCCTACATCAGCATGTACCATGTTTGAAAGAATGGATGATAGTGAGGAAACCAGCCAGGAGGGTCACTGGTAATGACCACCGATGCTAATGATTTCACCTTTGGCTCAGATTAAAAAAAGATGTTTTGTAGTTTTGGCAAAAGTGGACAGCTTTCAGTCCTACAATATCCATGATCCGGTTACAGATGCTATAGAGAATAAGCCATCCAGAGGTGCAAATAAGAGCAGCAGTTAATTTTAAATGCTTTTTGCGTTGAATCTGCAAACAACATAATACCTGAATTGCAGAATGTACAAGGAGTAGACCAACAATACAGAAGCAAATTAATTTCAGCTACAGATATCATCTCAACAGGTCTGGACCTTCACATGTTAAACAAAGATCAATATAGTTTCTAATGCAGGTGTTCATCTTAATTGTTAATTAATCTACAACTATTTTGACAATAAATACATTTTCTGGATTGAGTTTGTGCAATATGAGGATTTGCTGCTTTCCTCTGGTCACACTAAACAACACATTAAATACCTGTAACCTCTGATTTATGAGGCCAACGTGAAGGACAGTTTTCCTGCAATATGTGATAATTTACAGACAAACACCTAGCATGACTTTCAGTTATGCATGACTTAGTGAAACAACAGGGTTGAAAAGTTCCACTTCTTCTCATAGGATCCTACCTGCTGTAGGATCGCTGGCGAGGGTGTTGTCCAAGGCACTTGTAACTGACTGGAACATGTTCATCTTCTGTGTTGGTCCTAAAAGTTTCAAAATGAATGAATAAATAAATAGAAGGAACACAACATTTTGAAGGACTTGACATGAGCTACAGCTCATAATCAATAACACAATCAGAAGTGACCGTACCAACTTGACAATGACTTAAAACAATGGATCAAACACATGTTACAATTGTTACAGCAAAGGAACAAGTAATAAATCATAATGACTGGTCTGGATTATCTTTTGGTCAAATGTGTGGGTGTGAGTGCTAACATCCAATTAAAATGTAGTGGAGGATAAAAGGTTAACTTATTTGGACCTGCCTCACACTAAGAGACATTTAATGGATACTGTGGAAGAAAATGATTTACATGATTTATTTCCTGGTACTTTCTTTAAGCACCCAGATCCAGTCCTTTATTCCCCTACGTGACACTAAGGTCTACGCTGAGACAAACTTTCTTCCTTTTGCATTAGTCATCAGGTACCTGTGGAAAAACACAGAATCAACTTTCCCAGGAAGCTGACCTGGGAGAAAACTTGCCTACATGTGTATTCAGTTTCCCAGAAGCGAGCAGTGAATAGAACTCATCTGAACCAGCACCAGAATTTGGACCTGAAGGAGTTCGTATTCTTCCACAACACCGTTTTCTAGTGAGAGTTATATATTTGAAGAAGTCCTGCTTTACTAACAAGGTATAACCGGGTCACGTGTTCAAACTGCTGCATACCAACATTTCAGTAAACAAACCTACTTTATCTCCGAGTCTACAGTAACAACCTTGTCTATTCCGGTTCGACCACTTAATGCAAACACCGCAAACACAACTCTGTCATTAAACCACAATATGTTCATAACGCGGTTGAGTCACAAGCCTTCATTATTGATAAACTACGGAAACTTCCAGTGCGAAACAACTCGCTCACGTCAACGGTAGCTAGCGTTAGCCGGCTAGCAGCTAGCCCCTCACCATGGTTTGTGGGGACGGGGTCAGGCTGGTAGGTGAAGTGCGCTGCGTGTCTCCTCTGTGTCTTCATGCGGGGGCTGCAGCTCGGTGACACCGTGAGCAGCGAGGCCCCGACAGAGCTGTGAGCCCCGCTGCCGGCCCCGAGGAGGGGCAGTTTCGAGTTAGAGCCTCGGAGGAAGAACCGTGCGGCAGCCGCCATGACTGTTGGTGTTGGTGTTTGAGAGCAGGAAGGACACATGAGTTAAAGTGCTGAGATCGTCTAGTGGAGTGTAAACACCACTCAGACTAAAATAAAAAAAACTATATTCGGGTACCAGGCTACTTCCGGGTTATTTGACCTGACACACTGTGTTATCTAGTAATACTTCAGTGCACATCCAGGTTTAATAGCATTGCATTCGCATTAAACACAATATATTCAGTTATATATCGTTTGCTATTTAAAACGTTATTAAAGTAATTAACACCAATATATATTATATTAGACTATGGAGATAACCTCATTTTTATCATGTAGAAATGTGAAAAATAGATGAATCCCAATGACTGTATAGAATGTCTTTAATGTCTGTGTTTTAACAGCTGATTTTGGCAAGGGGCTCCTTGTGGTACCCGGGACTAGCGTCGGAGTAAGACCTCCTGTTTGTTTCTCACCATACTATCCTCCACGAACAGACAAAGGCTGCGATTGGTCAAAAAGGAGGGCGGTGCGCGAGGCAAGGACACGATACACATGAATGCGCGTGCAGATAAAGCTTTGCGTGCGCGTCCCGCGTGATGGTTGTGTTCATGGTGAACTGTTCTCACACAGACACAATTCTAACCCTTAAACCAAAAAACGTATGAGGCTCTAGGATGAGAATGGTCTCCACAAAGATATCTGTACAAGAACCAACACACACGTCTCCATGACCTCAAGGGACACTTGATTGACTTCCAGATTTCCTGGGGACTTTCTATGATCTTAACAAGTGTATACTTCCTTAACTCTTGCCCTACCTTAAACTTAACCTAACCCTTATTCACCTTAAAATGTGATGATTTAAGTTACACGAACTTGCTTTTTGTCCCCATAAAGAAAACAAGTCCACATTATGTGACTGTGTTAAACAGATTTAGGTCCCCACAACATGAGTTGTTCCATAGACTTTCAAGGTTAAACTGAAGACATGTTTTCTCAGGCTTTTTTTTAATTAACTTTTCAGCATTTCTATTTTATGCTTATATTTCTTTTAATGTTTTCATTGCACAGCACCACCATCAACTCTGGCCGTTTTAAACATGCCTTATAAATAAACTTGCTGTAGCTAAATTAAAATGTCCAACCCTTGTTTGCTGACTGAAGCCAGACTGCGTGCACACTGCATGTCAGGTCTCTAAATTGTACCAAACCTGTTGCTGCGCCTCCTCTGGCCATTAAGAATACACAATACGACACAAGTGTGAAGCTGATTAGATGAACATACGCTCGATATGCATTCTAGATACTGACAGACAGATGTTTGTGGAATTAGTAGGTAAACGAAATAGAGAAAGAATTCAGGGAAGCCGATAAAATGTCGATTTCATCTTCTTTTTGTGTTATCGTCACTGGAGGCGACTTCTCATCAGCGCTTAACCTACATGTTTATTTAACTTGGAGGATTTATATCTAAAAGAGAAAACATGTTTATTTACTTACTGACGATTCATAAAATGCTTCTAACTGAAAGAAAGCAAACTTCTTGTAATGTTTGTTTCGCTGTTTTATGGCAGGCAATTAGATTCAGTAAATATTTTTTATCAATTCAACATATCCAGGTCTTTCACACATTTTTTGATTGCATTACATATTGTCGGTCACCAACCCCTTATATCAGCTGAGACAAATTAACCAACGACTCTGAAGGTTACAGCATATTTATCTACTGTCTGCTGCATTCTGACATTTATTGTCAGGGAACTTAAGTAAAAATGAAGAAAATAAAAATGAAGCTATATATTTTGGAAACATACAAATATGGATTAGTCAATTCCTACAAAAGAACATAGTATATACAGTAGTTAGTGGTAAACAAAAAAAAATGGAGAAAGGAAATGTAAATCTCCACTTCACACTTTCCAGGATAATTAGGTTGTTGACTTTGCACACTCTGCAACATCCAACCTTCTGCCGCTGTTGCACATCTTGGCCAAATTCTGTGAAAAGCAGAGAGCTCAATTATCATTACAGAAGCCAAAATATGTAGAACATAATTAGAAGTTCTGAGTCAAGCTCACGTTTGCAGCTCTTATGATGCTGTTTGGAGACTGGAGGGCTGCAAGGTCCATTAGGATCTTCTTCAGATCACTGTTACATGTAACTTCTGAAACAGGCCAGTTAAATACAGGTCAGTGTCTTGTAGTAAACAGCAAGTATAAAGACTGTGCTTTTGTTTATGAGTGAGAGTTTACCTGATTCAGAGGATGCTTGTGGCTTCAGCTGCAGGTACTGATGCTCCAACAGCTCTGCAATTGAGATTCGTTCTCTAGGATTTCGTACCAAGCACCTCTGAAACAAGCAGAAAACAAAGACAGTTTATTGACTTTTACGTTACATCAGCAACAATAAGAGTGTCTGCAGATTTCAACAACTTAAAGACCTATTGAGACCAAACGACTTCAATTCAAGACAAATGGTAAAATATGATAGATATGAAGCAATATAATGTCTGGGCCACACAGTGTGTGTGTGTGTGTGTGTGTGTGTGTGTGTGTGTGTGTGTGTGTGTGTGTGTGTGTGTGTGTGTGTGTGTGTGTGTGTGTGTAACGCATGCCTGCTGGTCTGCTGCGTCTCGCGGGTGTCTGTTGTTCACAGGGAGCTAGTCTTCTGCGTGTGTGCAGCTGAGCGGCTTCGTTAAACTGTCGGAACAACTGTATTTCTTCAAATTAAAGTAGGTCTATGTACACAACTAAATGCCAGGACTCTACAGCATTAAGTTGTGCATCTTCCAGTCCTGCAATATCAATAAAAACCTTTTTAAAACTATTGAATGGAGGAACAGAAACGAGTGATTTTACTTTGAAACATTAAGTGTTGCGAATATTTATGTTTGTAAAATGTTCAACTGATTGACATTGAAACTGGGGTTTAATGTCATTTTCACTGTCGATTTTGCTGTGAACTGCCCACGGACTGCAGACCCCGTCTCTGGAAGCGCAGCGCGACTCCCGCAGGAGACGTGCCTGAGACACTCTGCTCATGCGAGGAATGTGCAGTCGGTGTGGCCCGGGCACACATTTCCAGAATTACTTACTTTTCCCCATATTTGAAGATAAGGTGAAGTAGCCTGTTTAAGAATAACCCTCAAAACGCTGTGTTGTCTTGCTAACTACAGGCAGAGAGAGTAAGTATCCAGTGTTTCCCCTACCAATATATTAGGGGGGCGCCCCGCCCCGCCCCCCCAACGGCACCCCCCGCCCCCCCTGGAAGGTCAAGTAAATTTTTTTTTTTGAATATAGCACCAGATCTCAACATAAGTCATTTAAGGTTACCTTTCCTATAAAACAGGTCTATAGCTTGCTCTTTTATTAAACAAACTAAATGGCCTTATGTTATTTATCTTATTTACACGACGGCATGTCATTTCTGTCTCTACATGGTCGCGCGTTTAGATTTCTCCTCTGCTCTCGCGCACAGCGGAGTTCCATCGCGCACAGCGGAGTTCCATCGCGATGCACACACACACACACACGCGCACACACGCGCGCACACACACACACACACACACACTGAGAAACACATGAACATCATGATTCCTTTAAGTTTTTGTGTCCGTGTCCGCCGCCCCCAAAGCTGTAAACCTAGGGGAAACACTGGTTTCCATAGTATTTCCCACAGCCCAAGTTCCATACACTTTAGAGAAATATATACAGCACATCTTTAGTTACTGGTTGCTAATTGTTGCTAAAGACACATTTTCACATCCCACTAATACAGTGTAGTGTATGGTCTCTCACCTTCAACACATCCAGCAAATCCTTCTCTGAGATGTCAGGGAACTCGATCTTATGGGAAGGATCAATGATGGCGTGCAGCTTGGTAATCTGATTGGTGATGCTTTGGAATGGAGTCTTCCCATAAGTCATACAGTACAGGATACATCCGAGGGACCACACGTCACCTTTGGGGCTGATCTGTGGCACAAAAACAGACAATGTTTTATATTCATCCATTGTAATCATAGGTTCTTTCAAAGATTGGCAAAAGTGAGTAAAAAAAATACCTTTGAGCGTGCTTTTCCTGGCTGGGATGATGTGTCTTTAATGGCTTCAGGAGGCATATAGTTCAAAGTGCCTACCTGTATTTAACAAACAAACATGTGTTACACAGAGTGATCACCCGGGCTGTATAGTAATGCTAACATGCAAAACCCCGTTCAGACCTGGTACTGATATCTGTCAAGAGTGACGAAATCCCAAATGGTCAGCGTTTAATACAGATCTGAACACATCTGGAGATCTGATCACTCCAACCACATTTGGAGGTGGTGTTGGACACATGTGTACACATTATTTTCACTGTGTGAACACAAATGCGAACAGGGCTACACAAGGACCACCACCTCTCGGCGTTATACCATGTTTTAAGTCTAAATGTCCAAAGTTATCCTCCTGCCTGGTGCCATGTTCACGCACATGCACACACCCAAGGGGCACATGACGACATCAGCGATACTCAGCAGTAACTGCAGCTATGCAGCGATGCAACCGGCGTTTGTGCACGCACGACCGTGAACGTGGCTCTGGTGGAGGATATCACAGGACATTTAGGCAAAAACACGAGGTCAATTACGCAGTTTCGAGAGGAATTTGAATGTCGGAGTTTACAGACATTTGGATTACACCACATGAGCAGTATGGAGGCATCTTATGTTTTTTTCCCCATTTTTTTTTTACGTTTGAAGATGGAGTCACCAATGACTTCAATTGTTTTGGATTTGGCTGCAACGCTGTTTACACCTAAAACTGCACTCCTTCAGTGAACCATCCCTTTAAACCGGATTCACTGTGTAACGCATCATTAACACAAATCTTACTTGTGAATCCTTCATGATGCTTGTTACATCAGGCTGGATACTGTTTGCGATGCCAAAGTCAATCAGCTTCAGTGATGCGTTCACTATGACAAAGTTGGCTGGTTTCAAGTCACTGTGGACTATTCCTGCAAAGAAGATACAGATATTTGGAACAGTTAGGAATCAAGATCATTTCTGAGTCACTTCTCTAAAAGCTTTACTAGAAATACAAACCGTGCTTGTGGATAGTATGGACAGCCTCCAGCATGTTCTTCCAATAAAACTTCCTCTCCAGGGGATTCACAGTCTTGCGGTTTCGCAACCACGTGTTCAGATCCAAGTTTCCACACTCCATCAGCATGTAGATGTAGCTGTTGGTCATTTCACTGCAAACACACATACAATTCATTAGGACATCCATGGCAGAGATAATAACTGAGTCTGAAGAACTGACATCACCTTTAAAATCAGGTCTGGTGGCAGCAGTGTTATTGACAACAACATATTTTTCACATCCTCTACTGTGCATCTAATGAAAACCTCCATATTTCTGACCTCATTTTGACAGGGCCTAATTTCATTAATGATGTTTGTACAATTACAGATTATTCCACAGTTATATTTCATATTCCTGGAGTTATCATACGATACATTCATGTTTGCTTCAGTGTGTGTTCTAAAACTGCTCTTATCATGAATTGCTTCACATTGGTATCCTTTTTTGTTTTCATTTTAAGTAGCATTTTGCTGATGCAACACCACAACTTTTAAACTTATTTGATAATTCAACAGAAAGTTAATTGCCAATTATTTTGATGGTTGATTAATTATTAGACATTTCCAGCTTGTCAATTATGAAGATTTGATGCTTGTGTTTGACATAGATGATAGTAATCTGAATATGTTTGGGGATGATCATAAAGATAATTGGTCATTGCTGTCCTATAGTTTAGGTCTTCATGGTGATTCCTGTAAAATGCATGGATTATATATATTTTGGGGATTGGACATGTACTCACTAGTCATAGAGCTTGATAATTTGATCACTGTACTGCTGCAAGTGGTTCAGATGTTGAATCTCATTTTTATAACTCTCTATAGTCTGAGCGTCAGCCTCCTCCAGGTCGACATATTTTACAGCAAACAGCTGCTTCTTGTGATCGAGGACCTGGTAAACCTGGAAAGACAAGAAATTTAAAAAGTGTCAATCAAGGACAGATAAAATATTGTAAAACATCAAGGAAAATAAAATGTTGGAAAATCCAGTAATTAAATCTTTTTCTTTCCGAAAATCAATTCAATGATAATGTTTCACCTTGCTTGATCCACCACGTCCAATCATCTTGAGGATGAAGAACTGTTTGTCATTTATGGTAATGGTTTCATTTGACAGCGCAGTAAAGGAAGCCTGAAATGAGATTTAAATATGACATTACAGCTCAGAACAATTCCCCCAGGTAGCAACTGTTGGTGGTGAAATGTGATATTCCAGGTCTAACACATTTAATAACAGAAATAACAGGTAACAGTTAGGGCAGGGACATGCCGTACCTGTGGAGTTTGGAAACAGGTTGATTGGTTTAGAGGAGTGCATGGATGCTGAACAGGTCCGCCTCTGTGTGCTGCTGCTGCAGAGGAGAACACCTCAGGACCTCTCTTTACCACTGGAGTAATAAAGCTGAGGGGAAGAACCATGGAATAAGTGTGAGAGAAGACAGAGACAAATGTCTTGGACAATTAAAACATATGGAGTGTTACTGATGATACTCTGGGCAGACAGGCACCCAAGGTAAAAACCGTACCTGCTAGCAGCGGGGTTTCTGTAGCTGTTTGGAGTCTGGCAGACTGTCTGTGGGTTCAGTCTAGTTGGAAGTTGGAGGGAGGGAGTGGGAAACGACTCCAGTGCTCGAGGAACAGGTCTGGGGTCAGGTGGGGATGTACGTTTATCCTAAGAAGGAAACAATTTGGAATGATTCGATTAGTGCAAGAGTAAGATTGATGTAAGAACTAATGAAAAATAATAAAGATTCTAAAATTACTATTAATTTCCTTTTCATTGAAATAATTTAAATGTTTGGTGAGAATGCATAGCACAGGCAGCAGCAGTAGTTAAAGAACGTTATCAGACCTCTGGAGAAACATGCCGGTTGATGAGAGTTGGCAGCTTCCACTCTGATAAGGGCTCTTTGCTTGCAGGTTTAACCCATTCAACTGAGCGGTTCACAGGGACCCGGGCAGGAAGCTGAAGGTCCTGGTTTCCACCATGTGTAGAAATGCTTACTGGAACAACTGTTGGCAAATCTAAAAAATAAAACAGGACAAATTAGAAACACTTCTTTTGGAAACCATGTCCATCCCAGCGCTTTTTCCTTTTCAAAGAGTTTCTACCTGTGAGTTGTTCCTCCTCCTTGGTGGGCACTAGCTGTTTCTCCCCAGCTTTAAGGTTACGCATGGCCACCTGCAGGAGCTCAGCAGGCCTGGCATTTAACACCTGGGCTTTATGCAGAATTGAGGATGCTTTGATCACATTACCTTAAAATAAAGGGAGGAGAAGACAATGGGAATTAAACTTATTTGCAAGTAGGATGTCTTTACAAGAACTCACTTCTTTAACAAGCCAAGTGTGACCACGTTTACTATTGTACTGAGCCCTGTGACTCTAGCAAACCTTCAGCAACTTGCCATCAGTTTTAGTGTTGTTATGATCACTATAGCTAACAGTAATTCTACATGTATTCCAATGTGTGCATTTTCTGTCCCATGCATCAGATTTTTGGAAAGTAAACATTTGTGAAAATGTATCATACCTTGAGAGACCTCAAACTGGGCATGTGCTATATGGACAAAGGCAAAGCCTTTGCAGTTGGATCTCGCAACTATGAAGTGGTCCTGTGCTTCATCTGGGTCTTCAATCCTACAGAAAAAGAAATGTAATTTCAGATAATTGGCACATGCATCGATATACTTCATTTTAGAGATGTACCAGCATTAGACATCTGATACTGCATAAAATGCCAGGAACAGCATCTTTGAAGTATTAGTTTCACTCCCATAAAACTGCCATTTTCTTTTACTGAAATCCCTTCTTCGTCGTTCCAAAACAGCCGTTGTGCTTTACGGCCACTGGCAGTAAAGCACAACTGCTGTTATATCAGCTTAAACAGCACAACTGCTGTTTCAGCTGGGTATCGAAATCGGAAAATGGTATCGAATGTCTCTGGTTTTTGTTACACATTTCAGCAACAATGGTCATTTTGGGGAATTTGACCTTGGCGTATTGGGATTATAGTGTGTATACACTACAGTATGTATATTCCATGCATTTTGCCCAACCCTAACCACACTTGCAATGAAAAGCATTAGAGGTGCGATGCATTCCCTGCATGCACACACTGTATGTATCACAATCAGGTAATGTCGTGAAAACAATATCCTGCTCACAGACTAATGAAATGTCCCCAGTAAATGTCAAAACAAATCTCTAATGCAGATCAACAGTATTGAATCACCTACCCCTTCAGTTCTGCATATCTGACCAGTATTCTGGCGTAGAAGGCGTTTTTGTTGTATTGTCTAATCGGCAGCCTGGAGAAGACTTTAGAATAACAGTCCTTGAGTTTGTTGAGGAGGCTGATGTCTGTGTGCGGGTTCCCCCTTTTTTCAAGATTCTTTAGATATGTCCAACACGACTCAGGGCTATTTGTTTTCACGACTTGGTCAAAACTGTAAGTAACATCTGTCAGAGAAAAACAACACATTAACAAAACAGCAAAAATACCATATACACACATTGTTCACACAGCTTTAAAGGTTTCAGTGACTACTACAATCGGCACGGCATTCCATGTGGCAGATTTGCAAAGTTAATTAGTACCTTCCATTCTCGAGATGTCCTGTGTGCTGTGTGTGTGAAGGAGTGAGGTGGTAGAGTCCACAGATGCCTGGTCCACCCAAGGGCAATATTCTGGACTGACAGCTGGTGGCTAAGAACAGGAATAACAGATATTACACTTCTTTCTCCAGCTTAAATTGAACACTTCTGCTGAGCAGAGCACTGATAATATATCAAGTGCCAAGAGCTGATTCTGACATTGCATGAATCCAAACTACTGCAGCATGTTTATACTCACTTGAAGATTGACTAAATCTCCATCAACAGCATTTCTCTTTGATGATGACAACCCAAACACTGAGCTCATCTTGGAACCAGATGTTTGCCTAGGACAAAATTAAATTTAAATTAGATATCAGAAGCACATAAAACAGTTGAAAATATATACAACTTTCTATTTCACTTTTCACAGATGTTTAAAAAATATTTGGTGTTTGATTCAACTAATTAAATGACTTAAAACCTACAAAATGGTTTGTTTTCTCGATTACAGGTTTATAAATTAACATTTGGGTAACTTAGGGGTGATAGTGTAAGTAATTTTAAGTTTTCTAACTAGAAAGAGTGGTATATTTTAATTTATTGAAGCTGTTCCGTATGGCACTCAGACATAACCAAACTAAACCTGTATGAAAATATTATAAAAAATGTACCTGGACAAACTATTGGGGATGGATGCATCACTTCTCTTTGAGGGTTTCTCATATATATAGTCATCATAGTCGTCATTTTCTGGGATAGAGAATGGTACCACAGGAACTCTCCCTGGCTGCACACAGAAGAGGAGAACAAAAATTACGAATTTCAAGGACTATTTGGTTATTGTTTCTTTGGAAAACAATGCACAGTACAGTTTGTAATAATACAAGTTATAAGAGATGCAACTATTACCATGCCAACTGCTCTCTTGTGTTGATATCCAGATCTCCAGCCTGGTAGTTGTTCATCTGATGATCCCCCAAGGGACTCGGATCTGAAGTGCAGAGAACAACTTTGGATGTCACATTTCCTAAATCAAGCAGAAACTTACCATACACAGATAGCTGGGGTTTTAGTCTTACCCTGAACCAAAAATACTGGAGAGCTGCAAGTCGCCTGTCCCGTCTGATATTCTGCTCACTTTTGGGAATTCTGAGCCTGTTTTGACAGAATCAGAAACATTACAGTTGGGCAATACTAACGGAAAAGAAAACACAGCAAAATGTGAAAATCTGATTGGAAAAGCACAAAAAAAAGTTGGAAAGTCAATACATGATGTGATAGTTCTACATCATTAGTGCAAACTGAACCTCTGAATGGCTACACACCAGTAAAATAATCAACATGAATTAATACCCACGTGGTACATTTTCCTTCTCCTCTGAACACAAGACATGTGTTTTGCCTGTCTGCAAACTTTGCAAGGCAGCCTCCAGCAGTTCCTGTGGTTTGGCACCCACTTCAATAGCATTCTGCAGTATGTAAATGCCTCTCTTTGTGTTGCCTGGTGAAATGAATCAGCAGACACTGTAATAACCCAGACATCATAGAAATATATTTACTTGCACAAGAAGGACAAAAAGATGCATCTTTCTACCTTGCGAATGCTCAAAGTTTGCATGAGCAATGTGAACAAATGCAAAGTTCTGACTGTGAGATCTTGCTACATTGAAGTTGGCTTCTGCATCACTGACATCTTGAATCCTAATAAAAAGAGAAATAGACAAAAAAAAGGCAGATTAAATGCCCATCCTACTTTGTTATTATAAAAAAAATTCAAAGTGACCTAGTAAATAAGTGTTTCAAAGAGACTACAAAACAATTATATACACACAACATAAGAATATTTACACAAGGCGTTTAAAAATGAATCAAAATTTTCCAAGTCATTATTGCTATGATAAAATCTTGTCCATATTAAATAAAAGTGGAGGAGATTTTGTTACTTACGCTTTTAGCTCTGCAAATCTGACCAGCATCCTGGCATAGCTCTCATTCTGACAGTGTTTACCCAGCGGCATATTGGAAAATACTCTGGTATAAAAGTCAACGAGTCTAGTGAGATGGTTTTCATTTAGGTGAAGGTCCGCTTTCTTCTCCAGGTCCATTAAATATGAGAGACATGACTCAGGCGAGTTTGAGCCGATGACCTGATTGATATTGTCCGTGTCATCTGTGGCGAGAGCAAAGAGTCAGGAGTCAATGCAGTGCAGACACAAAGTGTGGATACTGAAGGATGTTACAGTGTAAGGACTGTGTGAAATACTATTACCTTCATTTAGGTACTTCTTCATTTTGTTGAGCTTCTCATAGAGCATGGCAAGCGGCTGCTTTTTGTCGTACGTCAGCTCCTCTTCCTCCATCTGAAAGCGAAGAGTGAGTGAATACACCATGTAGCCCAGTTAAAGACCTGTATCCACTCGTGTGAGACAATGATCGCAGATGACATAAACATAGATCAAACCAATGAGAATCGAATGGATCTTTACATTGTGAGAAACGGGGATCAGTCATACACTGGACTTTAAGCTCCTGCAAGTTACCCACCAAAACATTATGAGACATATTTCAGCATCAAAAGAGACGTAGAGATCATTGTTTATAAGTCAAGAAAACCATTGTACATTGATTGTACCGTTAAGTTTAAACGCAGCTTTATTGGCCACTTGTTCGTCATATTAGCTCCTCGAGATATTTGCTACTACTTTACTCTAAAGATCAATTTCCCTGACGGTATCTTACATGTTGTTTTAATGACACAACAAAATGGATGTACAAAGCTCCAACTTCATATGATAGGGTCGATACTTGCACAGCGTTCTTCCTTTGCCAAAGTGTTGACAAAGTCACTTAGCTCAGCTAGCTAGTTAGCCAACACGTAGCTCTGTTGTTAAGGAGGATAGGATCCCATGTGGGCCCCGCAAAAACCCGGTGAATTCAAACATGTGCATATAAGTGTATCAGCAATAAGATTAAAACATCGTATTTCCAATAGAAACGCCTCACCGTGTTTACGCTGTCATTAACTTCTTTTTCACTGAGGAGAAACGAAAGAGGCTCGACTTCAACTGGCAGTTTTCAAATATGCCACTTCCGTCCGAGTCCGGTTTTCATTGGGTACTCTGTGGCGATGACATGGTGCGTTCGCGTCACGAGCACGACTCTATAATGCAGTCATTGTTTTAAATGAATGACGGTCTAATCAAACGTAAATAATTAATTTGTCATTATGTATTTTCTTCATTTGCGATTACTCAAAGGGTTGGTTTGGTTTGTTAGAATTTTAATTTATATCAACAGAGTTCATTTTGCATAGAAATATGACGGAAGCAACACTTCCTGTTTGGCTGGGGGAATGAGACCTATTGAGAAAATATCAGGTAATATCTATCTAAATTATTATTATTATTATTATTATTATTATTATTATTATTATAAATATGTAATACTTGTGTACGAGCTATGGTTTATTTGATTGATTTATTATTTACAATGAGAAAATAATACAGGAGCAAACAAAAACTGTATCTGTTACTCCTCCGATTTCCTAAAAAAACCCTGAATGCAGCAGGTTTGCCAAGCACCAATCAAACGAGAGAAGAAGAACCACGCGCACGCAAGCACTTCCGTGTTCCTGCTGCTCCCAGCTCAAAGATGGCAGCCTCGGGACGGAGATGAGCGACGACAACATTTGACGAGTTCTGTCATGAAAGCGGACGCGGGTGTGCAGCCGTTACATGCGTGGTTTTGACAGGACAGTGGTATTGTTTGTCACGTCCAATGTGTCGTCCTACGAAGACAATCACAGGCTTCAGAAATACCATGTTTCCCATGGGGCTAAGCTAGCGAGCAACGATTAGCAAATAAATGAACGTGTCTCCTCTATCACACGAGAAGAAAGCAGTGACGGTCTATTGACATCTTGCACAGTGAGTAACGCTGCTTATTTATAACATAGCAAAGACGTGCAGAAGTTCCACATGAAGACATCTTTTAGCTTTCTTAATTTAGCTTAAATAATAGCAGTGCTCGTTTTCTATTCCCCGTTAGCCTGAGGTCGTGTTTGTGCTGCTTGTATAGTTGCATGTAATGTAGTTTATCTGTGATCATTACATCTGTTTACACACAAGCAGGGTAACAATTTAATAAGATGCTAATGTCATGGATCTCCAGATGAACTACAGGACAAGTTGTCACATAATGCTCATATACGTCAACACGTATCTTTAGGATTCACTCCTGGTCATCTGTTCTGACTTATTGGTTGCATCAATATTTATCCACTGGATACTTTCTTCACTAAACATCCTGGTAATTGGGGGCAAAACAAGACCTAGGTGTTTATCATTGTAACCAGCAGTGTTAAATGTTATCTCTGTTCTCTCCTTCCAGTCCAGTTTCATCATGGCCATCACTCAGTTCCGTCTCTTCAAGATCTGCACATGTCTAGCCAGTTTGTTGGCTTTCTTTAAGAGGTTAATATGCAGGTGAGCACAACTGAAAGCTTCATAAATACCATGTCCAGTACTCCTGATACATGCTGTTACTTCTATGGAAGTCTTTCCAATGTAATTCTACTTTCCCTTATTGGAAACATAAAAGGCCCTAACCATCCCTTTTCGGACATGAACTCCTGTCCACACACGTGCTACTGGACTTTCTCTAGAGATTGTCTGTCACATATGAACAATGCAGCAGAGATTTCCCCCTCAGACGCAATCACAAAAACACTGAAAGCTCTAGAGCATTCAGGTGAGGGCTGGTGCAGAGGATGGGCGTGATGTAGTGATTCCTCAGTGTAGTTTTTTACAGAACATTAAAACTGTCGTCAGCCCTTATCACCAAAGGTTCTTTGTTTTTTTTCTTTCTTTTAACTTTTGCATCTGGCACGTGTCATCCTCTGGGGCTGGCAAAAGAAACTCCAGAGCCTTTCACTTGGACATTTACGCTCTCACATACGCCAGCACTGGAGAATGTCAGGAGATTATCCAGAGTTCAGTGCATGTCTAAAAGCAGCTGAATGTACAAACACATACATCTTCTTCCAGTATTACATGCAAAACAAATGGAAAAGAGAGGAGACACATGCCAAAAAGTAAGAAAAATCCAAATTCCCCCCCAAAAATTCCAAATGATTTCACACTAACTCAACTACTGCATATTTATACATTAACTCGATGGGGAGCTTTTTTCCCCGGATAACTGGATCATTTATTAGTTTCATACACAAACAGCCGCCTGAATCTTTGCACGTCATCCATATTTGCAAAATCAATCTCTTTTTTTTATCTTACAAAACAGAAAAGCCACAGTTACAAAATGACATCATTTAGACAGCACTTTCGAAAGGCTCCCTTTTCTTCTAAATATCTGGTAAAGTACCCGATCTCCGCTGGACACAGAGATCTTTGCCTTTCCATCAGATTATATACAACATTGTTCTCTATTCCATTTTCAGTTTGTATCATTGCAGAAATATGCAGTTTCCATATATCGTCCGCCCAGTGTTCTCTAAACAAACAATAACAATGTTCTGTCAGTTGTTTCTTTGTACAATGTTGAGTTATTTCCTTTTGACTTTTTAATTTATTGTATAAGGAGTGGAAGGGGGCGCAAGCTCAGTGGTGATCAAATAACTCTCCCAACGACAGTGGATTTTTCATCATCAGGACCAAAACAGGTCAGTGATGCATCAATCAACAGCACCAGCTTTGAGCAATTCAGAGTCTAAGGTTCAGTGTTTGGAAATAATGTTATCGCCGGACACAATTTCAAAATTTACATATACTTACTAACACTTAAAACCTCCTGCTCTTGAATTCCAAAGAACAATTGAACTGTAAATTAGATTTTATGTTCCACTCTGCACAGCCAGAGATTGAAGAATGGAGCTCTTGGGATGAAGACGCTCCCACTAGTATTAAGATTGAAGGTGGCAACGGAAGCGTTTCCCCTCCACTCAACGATGGTGACGAAGAGCCCGACTTCTTCAAAGACATGGCCCCTACCATCAGGAAAACACAGAAGGTGCGTCTACAGCCATTGAGATGCACTGCTTATCTAGTGATTCGAGGTCTCGTCTTCTTCCTTTGCGAAAAAAGTCATGTACAGTAGGGTTGGGTGATATGCTTGTATTTTCCAATCGACCACTGTCAGCCCAACAAGCGCTGAGTGATGATATATTTGCCAGAGTGCACAGGGTTGCACACCAATGTAAATGAGTACACGCAGCCATGAAGAAAGATTTTCCTCATTTAAGAAAGCTATCGATCATTATGTGGTGATCATTGTTGATAATGTGGTGGTGGTTACAAACAAATCAACGTTTAAACTATAGTGTGTCAGAGACGTCATCTGAGTCTGCGTGTGTCAGCGCTAAAGAGAGAAAAGTGGGAGAGCGGCATCTGGATGAACTGAATTAATGAATGAATACATATGATTTAAAATAATATATAACAACTGCCAGTGCATAGGTTCATTAAACAGTTGAATAAGTTATCGGAGGCAGACCATTATATTGGCAAAATAAAATGACAAATCGCTCAATTGCCCCAAAAAACAACTTACGATGTTCTCAGCCAATCATAGATGATATATTCGACCAATCTCCCAACCCTAATGTACAGCTCATAATCCACTAGGGTCGTATTTTTTTTCACTCTAATGCCCTTTACTTGTATTTCCTCTTTATCAAACCTCGATTGAAATATCATGTAAGAAATAAATCAGCAAATCACACATCAACTGCCTTAATACTGAATTCATCAAGATTTACTTTGATATTCGGGGCATAGTTTGCCTTGCGATTCTTATAATATATTTAGATGTTATAATACACGAAAGCTTGGCATCATGTACAGAACATTGCATCAGCATAGTTGATAACAAATGTAATTACCTTGAATTTCGCCAGTTTTGAAAATAAAAATGACTACATCTGTGCATGTTATGGTACTCCAGTGCATCACAAAGTATCTTAGTCAATGTCATCACTCCTGTCTCTACGGTTTCACGCTGCAGATCCTGCTGAAGAAACGGGAGCCTCTGAACTACCTGGTGCCTGATGGCTCAGCAGGATTCTCCAGCAGACTGGCAGCCTCTCAGGATATGATGAACTTCAGTCCACCCTCCGTGAGTTACTGTTTACAACGTCTGAAGCTTCTGTTCCTCACACACCCAGCACTTGTGTCATTTTGGGTTGGCTGTGACCCAGCAGGTAGAAACTAACTAGAAGATCAGTGGTTTGATCCCTGGCTCCTCCAGTCTGCATTCTGAAGTGTCCTTGGGCAAGAACACTTAACCCCTAATTGCCCCTGACGTTTGTGCCGACAGTATGTGAATGATGTGTGATAGAAAGATCCCAGCATGTAACAGTGCTGTGTGAATGGCTTCTTCTGTAAAGTGCCACAAATGGTAGAAAAGCACTATATATATTACAATGTAAATACAGTCCATTTAGCATTTGGTCATTAAAAAGTTTAAAGGTATAGTTCACCAAGTAATGAAAATTCCCTAATTATCTACTCACTCACTCACTATGCAGATGGAGGGGTCGGTGCAGTGTTTGAGTCCACAAAACACTTTAGGAGTCTCAGGGGTAAACAGTGTTGCAGCAGAATCCAATACAATTGAAGAAATTAGTGAACAAAACTTGAGATGTAATAAATATACATAAAACAAAACGTGCTTCCATACTGCTCCTGTGGTGTCATCCAAGTGTCCGCAAGCCCCGACATTTATATTCGAGTCTAAACGAGGTGATTTACACTGTTTTAACCCAAAATCCACTGATATATTCCGACGAGGTGCATTCAAGGACCGTCGGAAATGTTAACGCCCGCTAGCTTAGCCACTTCTGGTTTACATTTAGGCTTAAAACACAGTGAAAATGACCTCGTTTCGAGTCGGATATGAATGTCAGGGCTTGCGGACACTTGGATGACACCAAAGGAGCGTGGAGTCATGTTTTTTTTAAAATTTTTTATTACGTCTGAAGTTTTGGTCACTAATTTCTTTAATTGTATTGGAGTCTGCTGCAACACTGTTTACCCTTCAGACTCCTAAAGTGTGTTGTAGATTCAAACACTTTACCTACCCCTCCATCAGCATAGTGGTGGATAATGAGGGACTTTTCATTTCTGGGTGAACTATCCCTTTAACACTGAGCAGATAAATATAATAGTGATTTCTCATATTAATGTATGAAAAAAAACTGAATGAAGGATGAGTAAATAGTAAAAGATTTATATAAACATATCCAGTTGCTAAGTTTATACAGGTTATATCCTCTCTAGGCTGCTAAGATTTAATCGATTTCTGTTTAAAATACAAGATGTTAAAAGGAACTGGAATGGAAAGGGAATGTAAAACATGTTGGCTAACTTGTTAGGCCTGTACACAGTTTTTTAAAGCTACATGAGGCAACATCTAAATGTTCGTAGTACACGCCTTTATCAGTCTAAATGCCTGTGAGCCATCTGATCTCTGTGTGATCATCATATCAGTTCAAATAAACTCTGGTAGTTTCATTGGTGGATATTGGTCTGCAAATGAAAAACATTCAAACTATCAGAGAATTAGGTTTTAACCACAAATATAATGAATTTAGTTAGAATTAATCAGAAAATACAATAGCAGCCATGTCAATTATATATTTCCAGTGACATTTTTGCTGTCAAGGGGTAAAGACACTAGAAAACTAAATATTTACTAGTAGAAATTCATCAGTGTGGACAGAACAGGTCTTGCATATGGTTTGGGACATCCAAAATAAAATTAATTAGTTTGCACTGTGTTCTTATTCAGGAATAAAAAGCTCTTGCAACAGAAATTTTTCCTGTCACATCTTCAGGGATAACTTTGAACACTTTACAGGGTGAGCTTGGAGAAATGGACAATTGGCAGGAGAACACAAACGCCTGGGAGGAAGAGTCTGATGCTGCCTGGGAAGCAGAGGAGGTGCTCAGGTAATATGTCAAAAATCCACCTGTAACTAGATCAGGGGTCGGCAACCTTTACTATCAAAAGAGCCATTTTGCCCCCTCTCCCGCAAAATACAATTCTTCTGGAGCCGCAAAAAATATTTGATAACACAGGTTATAAAGTTTTATAAATAGTTATACTCAGTGTTGTGCCAATTCACACTTAAAATGAACTAGTTCAAAGTTCAGTTTATACAGATTAAAATGATCTAGTTCAAGTTCATATTCAAATTTTATTCAAATTTTGAACTAAGTTCATGGCTCCAAAAATGAACTAATTCACATTCATTTGTTCCATTTTCTATTAGGATGATTTAGGTGTCAAACTTACGATCATATGTTTAGTTATTAATCAATGGTGTTGGATCATGTCTGTGTGTCACTCCGGTCATTTTATAACAGCAGGACTCAGTGATAAAATGACCGGAGTGACACACAGACATGATGAGCACAACATGTTGACGAGTCATTGACGCACTCACATTCATCAAATGAAAACTGATTTGTTCAGTTTACCGTTCACGAAAAATATGAACGTGTTCAATGAACGCCAACAACACTGTACAGGGAGCCACTGCAGAGGGGCTGAAGAGCTGCATGCGGCTCGCCGACCCCTGGCCTATATGAACCAGATAGAGGTGCACTGCACCCGTTTATCAGGATAATGTAGTTGGTCAAGTTCCTTATACATCCAGTATGCAACACTCAATTCTAAAAGGGGAACATTGCAAGAGAGGAAAGAGGAAACTCCTAAAACATAAAACTTCCCTAACAGACAGACAGAAAGCTGTAACTTTGCTGCTCTCAATGGCACTTTTCTGTTTGAGTAGTGTAGGTTCACAACATGGCCAGCAGGTGACAGTGTGTGCACATTTTTACTGCACCAGCACCAAGGAACAAGATTTCCCTTCTCCCAGCTGACCTTGCTTCTGTCAATGTGCTCTAATGTTACAGCCTCTAATCATGGATTTTTTTCTGCCTTCATTTCACAGACAACAGAAGATGGCTGAGAGAGAAAAGCGCACCATGGAGCAGCAAAGGAAGAAGATAGAGAAAGATGCTCAGAGGATGATGAAAAAGGATCAGAAGATTGCCGTCAAGCTCTCGTAACATTTTAGTGATGCTCAGGTTTGAGCCAAAGTGAGAAGGAGTGCAAAAAAGACTCAGTCTGTTAATTTATCTCTGAAGTCATCAAACAGACCAGGATTATCACCGTACACTACTCATCTGTTAGCAAAGCGTTCTCCTCCACCCTGTTTCCACCAGCAGCCATTTTAGTCCGCAGACGTGTACAATGCATTCCTCATTCTCCAGGGCAGATAAGGTCGAGGTTACTCTGGACTTCAAGTGAGATTTGTTTTTATACGATCCCGTACATTATAGCTTAAAGGATAGATGCAGCATTAGAAGGCAACATTAAAATTCTGATTACAATTGTTTGGTAGCATAGAAAACTGCTCTATTCTGTTTTTTCCCCCTGGAACGTCTGTAAATAAACTGGTACCTGTGCTACCTTTTCAATCTCAATTAAAATTATTTTTCTTTGTCTTAATTATAACCTAAAAGGACAAAGGAGTGTAATTACTTTTAATCATCACTGTATACCAGTGACATTCCTTGGTTTGCTTGATTAATGTGTTTTTATACTTATGTCTGTCATTGACTAAAAACAGATTTTTTTTTTCCCCCCCCTAATGAATGTTGCTTGATATGCTGTGCAGCCATTACTACACTGGAAATCTGCATTGAACTGAAGGCTGAGGATTTGCAATACGAGTGGATAAATGAATATAGACTAGAATCTAGCCCATGTTGTGCTGTGGGTTCCTATGGTAATCTAATGGCTTCTGATTTTCTGGACTAATTCTCCTCTGTCAGATATGGTTAGCTATGGAAAGTATCCCCTGATCATTGTATTTATCTGTTTTTTGTCGGGGAAGGGAACATTATTCTTAAATACACTCTTAATAAAACATGTCTTGCCATCTCAGTTTTATCTCAGACCAGTTACCGTGTTAAATATGAATGGAAAACAGTGTTGGAAAAATTGCTTCCACTGCTGCTGCGGATGCTGTTGTCATGGAAACAACAGCAAAGTATGGAGAAAGGCCTTTATAAATTTAAATGTGCATACATGATGGAGTGTGCCTGCGGTCCATGACTTTGAATAGGGTGAGGAAGACACGTATCTTTCCTAATGTTCCACTGAGGAAAGCTTTGGAAGCAGTGTGATCTCACACTTCTAACGAGACACTGAGTTAATGTTATCTATCAAATGATTTATTGACCTGCTCTGAGCTGCTGATTCTTGGAAAACAGGGCTGATTAGTGCATGATCAGGTTTAAGACTTTAATTGAAGTATTTATTTTAATGGAATTTGGCAAACTGTGGATTAGTGTTTTCTTTAAAAATGTTCCTTTTCCAACAGTTTCCAAAAGCATGTTGTTCTGTTTTGCCATTTTGCACTTTTAATTTTTCCAAAAAAGAATTACACAGAACTTGTTGCCTCTCATCTCCTTTTTTCCATTATGTCTGACATTGTGTTATAAAAAACAGTCATGGTTCAGGACACATACTCTGAAGCAATGAGTCCGCCAGCTCAATCAAGAAGGTCTGGCAGATTGTGTACCTGCTGTGTTCGTCCTACACAGGTTTTTAATAAAGATAATTTGGTTCATACCTCTTGAGGTGCGTAACTGTGGTCATGACTCTGTTTTCTGATCTGCGCTTTAAGAAATAGTTTGTCAAGCTGCAGTCCCGTTCTGATACGATGATTTTTCCTTCTGTATGATGTACGATCAATGACGCCTAAATTTCGATGATGTACAATAATTTTATAATTTTTTATCACATGTTTACGCATCTCTTCTCACATGACATCTTGAAGCCAATCATGCTTGTCAATGTCTATCAATTTTATTTATATAGCATATTTAAAACAACTTGGCTGACCAAAGTGCTTCACAAAGTGAAAGGTACTCAGTGCTCTAACTGGAGAGTGAATATGGAGTTCAGCTAGGTAAGGAGGCGCCAGCCCATTAAGAGTTTTAAAAGTTAACAAGAACATTTTTAAAACGATCCTGTGACGAACAGGAAGCCAGTGGAGGGAGTGCAACACAGGTGTAACATGGTCTCTCTTTTTCTTTCCTGTCAGGAGGTGAGCAGCAGGATTTTGGACGAGCTGCAGGCGTTGAATAGATGACTGGTCTAAGCCCAAATACAGTGGTCAAGTCGAGAACTTATTAAGGCACGGATCACCCTCTCTAGATCGTTAAGGGGGAGATAGTCTTTACCTTGGCTATAAGTCTCAACTGAAAGAAGCTAGACCAAACAACGGAGGAAATCTGCTTGTCACTGTCAAAATTAACACCAAGACTCTTCACAGAGGAGTGAATATTAGGGGCTAGAGGGTCAAGGGTGCCCACATCCAGCAGTTCAGGGTGTCCAAACACAATATCCTCAGTCTTGTTTTCATTTTGTTCAATGAAGATTAAGTTCATCCATTATTTAACGTTAGGTAACAGGGGCTGCAGTGAACTCTTAGTTATGACGAGGTGTCAAACCAGACTGGAACTTTTCATATACATTATTAACTAGAAATGTTTGCACACTTGTGCATTTCCCATAGGCAAGCTGGGCTGTCTGCATGTCAACTACATCTGCCTTTACTGTAGAACAGCACAACTGGGATAATGGGATTTTAAATAAAAAAAGATTCCAACATTCTCTCAAACCTGCTAAACTGTTCATTAGCCAAACATATTATAGGATATAATGCTAAGTAGCACAAACCATCATGCTAACTAAGATGGTGGATGATATACAAAACATGCTAACACAAGCATTTTAGTTTCATGGATGTTGCCTGGCTTGGGCTAGCTTAGCTTTGTCATTGTGACCATGTTAGCATGCTGATGTTAGCATTTAGCTGGGGTCACTGTTGGCATTGACTAAATCTGTCGCCACACTATAATCTCTGATGTCTTTAAACCTGGATTGATGGACGCTGTCATCTCTCATCTGACCCTCAACACAATGATGTCACTCTCAGTCTGTCTGGGGACACAAACGCCTGCCAAAACCTCTTAGAGGCCGACCTAGTTTCAAAAAGCGGAAAGCATGTCATCAGTGTTTTGGAGAGGGAACAGGATATGAGGCCAAAGAGCTGTCCTGACAGGCCACAGTACGTACTTACTTTACGAGACTGGTGTGTTAACAGACTTAACGCCATTGCTGCCCACTCATATTAATCTAGAATCCACTAAATTGTGTGGGGATTACAGCATCTGATGACTCATTGGTCTGTTTTATAAAGTCAAGAGATGGTGGTTATGCAACTTAAGATACGTCACCATATGGCAGAGTGGAAAAAGTAATGAAAGCAAAGAGGCCAAGTGCTACTTCATTTAGAATTAAAAAAGCTTGTTCTTTCATTTTCATTTAATGGCCGTTGATGTTATGCAATGACTAAAGAAAGCAAACTCGTACAGCTGCTACTGGTGTAAGGGCACAGGCGGCGTTTGACAGCTTCTGAGAGATCCCAGTGAAGTGGATCTAATGCATTTTACATTGTCGGCTTCACAACCCAAGGGACGTCTGAAAATACTGGCCGAGAAAGCTTTTACGTAAGATGAGCATCATGAGGACAGTGCTTAGCTGCGTTTGGGATCAGGCAAGATGCCCCCCCCACCCACCCCACCCGCCTTTCATTAATTAATTAATGTGAACATCTTGTACAAATGTCTCCTGCAATATTTTTGCACAGGCTGCTTACATAAGTGAAACTTTGACAACCCACGACACAACCGAAAGGTTGAAAAAAATAAATAAATAAGGAGTCCAAACGTGTGGCTAGAATTATCATGCTTTAATAATAAAGATACAAGGACATTTGATGTAAACCACCAGTATTGCACATAGCTCAGGCACATAACAAGTGTCAGTTGCTTTGAAGCGTCAACGTATTTCTATGGACAATACACAGGCTGTACCGAATAAAGCTCTACTCCCAGGGAGGAAAGAAAATGCGTAAAAATTATTCTTCACAGATCATTAACAGTGAACTTACATTAAAGCTTTGGCTGAAGGTTTATTTTTCAACAATAACTCAAAACTGTTGCAATTTCAGAACCTGTCAAACACAAACTAACATTCAGTCTTTCACCTTCCAAAATTCACATCCCTTAACACAAAACTTTTTTTTTTTCAAAACACAAGGAAAACTAGGGACACAACAGGACAATGATAACACAAAACCATCTACCCAGATGATGAGCTTATATATGTTTATGATAAATAAATAAATATATAACCCCTGTCATAAATTATCCCTTACATGTCACCAGTTTGGTAACTTTAGAGTGCAAAGTAACAGTGTTGGAACCAAAATAACTGCATTGATATCCGGTGTAAAAAAAATAATCTCGAAAAAGATGCTTAAGTGCTTTTACTTCAAGGTTAGGCGCGTGCATGCAGGTTGGAAGCCATTACGCATTGGGCCTGTGAGTGACGTGACGAAGAGAGTGCAATCCCATGATACAACAGCCCCTGATGAGAGCAGCGATGTTGTATACCGGAGAACTTCCATCTACACCATGCCGGGAGTACAGCCAGGCCACCGTGGGTAACACAGGAGCTGCGACTGCCACCAGATCCACCAGGAAGCTGTTGCTCCAGTAACGTTTGCCAACCACGTCCAGTCCCGGTGACAGGCAAGGTTCCTTGTCGTCAACTGCAAAGTCCAGCTCCTCCATGAACCGTCGGCTCTGTGCAGGCTCTGAGCAGCACATGCCGGAATCGGTGGAGGTGTCAGGACTCTCTGGGTGAGCAGGGCTGGGCATGCTGGGTGGGTGAAGAGTGAAGTCAGGGAGATCAGTGTTTGAAGTGGGATTGGGAAGGTGTGTGAGGCCCTGAAGGCCACTTGAGGCTGATAGAGCTGTGCTGCCTGCTGAGGACCCGTGGAACTTCAGCAGCTGGAGCAGGAGAGACTGCAGGTCTGGAGACATGGGCGTTGTGTCGGTCTGGATTCCTTTGTCTTCTGTGGTCTGCTGGGAGGGTGTGATTGAAAAGATGTCGATTGTGGTTGAAACGGCATTTGGTGGAGCTGGTGTAGGTGCGGTAGATTCATCAAACAACTGCTCCTGTTCTATCAATGTAGACACCCCAGGCCCAACCTCTGCCTCAGCTCTCAGATTTTCAATAGAGTCCTGACTGAAGTCCACCGCTGTGGACATGAAAACCTGCTCCAAAATGTCCGCTCTGTTCGCCATCTCATCGTTAACCAGCAGCCCGCTGTCTGCCATTGCCTCCTCACCTTGGTGCCCCAGCTCCCCTAACGCTACCTCCTCTTCCCCTTCCATCTTCTTCCCTCCACTCTCAGGGCTGTCACAGATGAAATCCAAGGTGTTCTCATCTTGAAGGTTGGCACCACTCTGGGCCAGCTCCATGCTTTGCAGCAAAGACTCCAGCTTCCTGTTTTGAATGTTGATATCAATGAAGTACTTCTGTATTCCCTTGTCCTTCTCCATCAGGCTGCTCTTCATGGTCTCCACCACTTGACGTAGCTGTTTGATTTCTTTGCGAGCCTCTTTGAGGGACAGCTGAGCCTCAACCCGGTGACACTCCTCTTCAATCCAGTCTTCCCTCATTCTGCCAAGCTGGCCCTTAAGCTCCTCAATCTCTGTCTCTCTAATAAAGAGAAGAACATGTACAGGGTTAATGCAGTGATATTTTTTTGAGATATGAGAAGGGCAATACTAGTCTCATTTCTCTGCATCAGCGATATGAAGCTACAGCTAGCATCTGGCCAGCTTAGCTTGGCGCAAAGCCTTTAAATATTGGAATAGTGTTAGCTTGGCTCTGTCCAAGGGAAACAACATCCAACTACCATAAATCCAGTCTGTGGTTTTTTGCTCCAAATTCACTTCTATAGATCAAATCGTTCAGATTTACAGCTGTGCGTTTACCCGGTCCCAGTTAAGACTGAACTTTTCATTCATCTACTTTGGCAACAGTGATTTTTTATTTTGCTAGTTACAATTTCTATAATGTTGATGTTGTCACCACAGATCATTGCAGCCCCTGCAATTAGCAGAAATCCAGTCTTTAAATATAACTAATTAACATTTTTTTTAAATCTCCATACAATTGCCAAAATTTAAAGACAGCATGTTGTGGTTTGGTGCATGCTTTGCAAAGTGTAAGTAGGTGGCATTTATTAGCTAAACTAGCAGTTTCTCCCAGTTTCCAGTCTTAATCCTAAACTAACATTGTACTTGGTATCAATCTTCTCAGATTATTCTCTCTTTTCTAGCCCTGAAAACTAAACCCTACTACTTTATCAAATTCCTGTAGTATCATCAGGCAGTTGTTTGTTTTTAATGTTAGTGTTGATATGAGCGCTATCCCTTACCCCTGATATGATCACTATCATCCTGCCTTAAAACCATAAAACCCTACAGATACGATCATGGGAGCTACCGTGCTGCTGAATCTTAACTGACCTGTCATGGACTCTGTTCTCAGACTCCATCAGGTTGGTCTTCAGGTGTCTGATGGACACTTCCTTCTGCTGCAGAGGGGTGAGGTACTGCTCAGGATTCGGGGGTCTGATGCCGTGGTTGTCTCCACAGGAGTGGTAGTGGCCCAGGTTGGCTCTTCTGTTGGGCACATATACAATTATACTGTTAGTCAAAGGTGTCGTTCACGGCCTCTAGAACGACCATATCCAGTAGATGCCCAAGTAGACATTTTGAAGCCATCAGCAGAAAACAAACCAAATTGACATTTCAGAGTAGAAATCGCTCCCAGCAGAGGGTAATTAGTCTGGCCGAGAGTGCTGTTTGGGCAGATGCTCTCTGAAGCCTGGAATTACTGTCTGACATAGGATTACTAGCAAGCAGACTAGAGGCCAAAAAACCCTAAAATGCTGCTTTATCAGAGCAGAGTTAGCGAGGAAGGAAATCACCTTACTGAAAACAAATCGTTAATCTACAGGCTAATTACATTAGCTTTCAAATGTTCTTTGCATGTTCTATGATCAGGGTTTTATGCTCCGAGTGAGAAAGGATTTATGTTCTTTTTTTTTTTATCTGTAGAGGACGACTGGGTGGATTTGGACAATATGCAAAGCAGCATGTAAGCGCCCCCTCTCTTCCTGTCGCACTGCATCCTAGCAACCTGGAATACTCGAGGCTTTGATGAGAGAGTGCAATGCATCCCTGCCAGAAATAGAAACAGCCCAGGAGAAGGTAGCATGTGAAACTGAAAGATGTCACATGACACTTAGCCAGGCCAGGGAGAGGAAGCCTGACAACAGAATGTCTTAAAGTGACAGGATTTTGGATGCATTTATGGATGCTGTGTAGGATGAAGGGAGCAGATTCTGCAACTCAAAAGGCTTTGTTATTTATAATACGGACAGAGGATTTGTAGGTGAACCCATATACAGGGCTAAGCAGGCCTACAGAAATAAAACCTATAAAATAAACTCTCCTGGTAACTCGGAGCTTGGAGCACCATGTAAGAAATTCATGGTGGTCCACACTTACAAGCTCCAGGCTTTGTTAGTCTGAAATATTTATGACCCTCTTCTCTCCTCCAAACCAAGGTGCATTCACTCTAATCCAGTTACGAGTTGGCTGCAGCCAGTATGGTCGCTCTCTGGGTACCATATTCAGACATTTTTTTATTCAATCCCCCATTAATCCTGGCCACAGCCAAATCATGACCGATATAATCCCAGCCAGCTGCAAGAGGGGAAATGATAACAGTCTGAGCCTAATCCAGCCACCCACCCACTCACTCATCATTATGCTGCACATTTCCCTGAGCCACTATCCAAAATCTCCCAGTCTCCAAAATCTACTAACTTCCCCCTCAGGCAGAGAATGTTGGGCTTGTAAAGAATCCAAGTGGAGAAACGTGGAGGGGTTAGACACGTCCAGGAGGTCGCAGTGACTGAAAACAATGTTTGATACCTGGCGGTGGGGCTGGAGTTGCAGCTGCTGCTGTTGGTGGTGGTTGAGGAGGCAGCTCTGGGCGGAGTCCTGTAGGGAGCGTACAGCTCTGCATCACGATTGGCTGTCAAGCTTCCGGGTGGTTTGAACACTGGGAGCGGTCTGATGTGGCCGCCACGACTTGATTGAATTTAATTCAAAACCAAAACATCCACAAAAAGAATTCAAGTGTTAATTCCAAATATACAAAAATATGAAATAGGCTATATGCATGTTCTGACCCTAGGTTAAATTGTGAACCCATGTCCTTGTAAACTTTCAAATCCCTCTGTCCTTCCCTTAGTGTGTGTGAGTGCTGAGACAGGTGGGGCCCCTTTGATTGGCTGGTTTACCAAGATTGCTGCCACTGGATTGGTCCATTCCATTATAGAAGACATTTTAAACTCCAGTTGACAGCAACCTCCTTCCCTCTCTCCCCCCTCACAACAAACGACCCAGATTTTGTGAATTATGTGATTAGTTTGGTCACATTTGTAAAAGAATATGCAAGTTAGATTAGTCTTGATAAATTCAACTCAGCAACTTGTGCTGATCAACTGAGTAGGAGGAGTGAGAAGCCCTTTTTGTTTAATGGATATAATGATTTCTCTTGTTTATGGAGTTTAGGTTAGAAATCTGTCATTTGATTATATTTATTTTTTAAAGGGAAGTTCAGGAAATTAGGGATTGTTGTTTCAGGTATTGTGCATTCTGATGAAATTAAGCCACTTTTAGGTATTTATTTAACAAAAATGTTACTCTGCTGATACCTTCTTGTAAATGGGAACACTGAGGGCCTAGTGCAACGTCTGTTACAATTAATATTTCTATTTTAGTTAAGCTCAATTTTTTCCCCAGTCTAGTAGTGACCCAGTAAAGCATTAGGATGATAAAAATGTTGAATTTCATACCTTCGTGAAAGAGCTTTCTTTCCAACTGAACTTGAAGTGAGGCTCTCCCTGGTCTTCAGGCTGCCTGTGCTGCTGGAGGAGCTGAAGTCTGCCTCACTACCTGCAGAGAAACGCATCAACGTGTTCATAGTCTGAAGTGAAGAGGATTTAACATTCTTCCTCTTTGAATGAATATGTGAAGTTAGACAGATAAGGAATCTTCCCCAATTCAATACTCTCAGGGGTTTTGTTGCTAAAGCCTGCACTTGGTGTGGTTTGACATTTTCAGTGGTGGACAGTGCTAGAAAACATTGGATTGTTGACTTTATGATTCTTATGCACAAATGTAACACCACATTTAAGAATGACTAAGCTTGAAAATTCACTTGTTTTGCCTAATAAATTCAAAAAACAAATGTATTTTTTTGGACCAGTTTCCCTCATTCACATTTTCATTTGTGAACAGTTATTTTCTCATTTAAATTTAGCTCCACACCTCTAAATTAACTTTGACATGAACACATATACACCCTTTTTCTAGATTCTCAGACAGATACTCTCACTTGATCTACACCCCTGTGTCAGACTGAGGTAGAAATAAACCACTTCAATTAGCCAATCACATCTAGTAGTTATACGTCAACACAATCTGCTCACATGCTGCAACACAAGCACTTTTTTTACACAAAGGACCTCTGCACAGTACTCAAGCCTTGAACCTGATAACTGTACAAACCAGAGGAAAAACTATTATATTAATATATTACAACATTTGTTTGACGTCATTGAAGGTTGAATTTAAAGTCATACCTGAGCAGCACCTCTTCTTATCAAACAAAACCATAGTAATGTGTACAGTGACAACTGTGAGAAAAAAAAACTGAAGAAAACTAAGTGATCTTCCACCACTTGGTGAATGAACTGAGCGGCCTGTGCACAAACGATCAGTGTAGGGACCTCCTGCTCATCAGCCTAATTGCCTGAGCTCCCAAACCTTTTCCTCCACCAATCAGCTTTCGGCCTCATTTTGACTCCGGATCAAGCAGTTTTCTCTCAAGACCCCCAGAATGAGACAGATTAGAAGATAACATTTTGGCGTAAAGGAGCAGAGTGAACTGTTTCTGATGAATGTTAACAGAGCACAGATACAGTACAGTTATTTATTCTCCTTCAGAGTCACTGCTTGCTCGAGTCAACGTGCCTGGGAATCTGTCTGCTGCGGATATATGTACACTGTTATTGTACTTTGGTCTTAAAGGAAACACTGGCTTGCAGGAGTATATATATGCAGTGTGTTGTATATAAGTGTGCACATGAAATAACAGCACTCATGAACTAAACAGAAAATGCACAAATGCAGATTATTCCCAGGATCAATATGAATTAAGGACTAAAGTGAAGATTTCAAATGCTGTTGATCGTCTTTCTGTCTTCTCTTATTATGTGTTTCACCTTTGTCTTCTCATTTATCTTTATCTCTGTGTTCTTGCTTACCTCTGGCTTTCATGGCCGACCTCATCTCCCTCTTGTGCCTGTGCGCGCTCCGTGGGTCACCGCTCCCCTCGGCCATCACCCTCACACGTTTCACTTTGGCCTTGCGCTCGGGTAGTGTGGGCGAGCTGTGGGCACTCTGCTCGGAGCCTGACGGGGTTTTGGAGGGGGACACAGACTGACTAGTGGGGCAGCCGGTGTCATCTATTGTAGACAGGTACACAGACAGTAATAACGCACGAACAGGCAGTGCGGGGCAGGCAGTGGACACAAGCAGGCAGGCAGTCAGAGCTCAAGGTTCAGCCCGGGGTGTCATCTGACAGATAGCACGACGGCTTTCACCATGGCTCGTCACTTTCAGAAAGTGGTTATCAAGTGGTGCCTTTATTGTGATTTGAGCTGTGTACTCACACACACATGCACATGCACACGCACTGTGCACACACTGACACAAACTGTTAAGTGTAATATTTGCTCTATTTGTAACTTTTGGGTGAACAAACATAAACATATACACATTTTCTGGTAGAGCTTATTCCTGCATGCTTTGCTTTAAAAAATGAATCAAAGGTTCTGCTTTCATCACATATGATGTTAACTTGTTAACTTTGGTTCGAGAGCAGGGCCACACCTCAACAACAACTCTAGTCACCTGTCAAGCCGACATTTACCCAGTTAACAAATCACGCTCGATTTGTCTCAGATTCTTCAACCCACCTTTTCCCTTCCCTTCATCCATTCACTGTTGTACCTCATCCCTATACTTCTGCTCATCCTTACCAACATCCCCTTTTCATCCTTTCACCATCCTGTCATCCTCCTTCCCTCATCCCCTCATCCTCCGTCCCTCCTCCCTTTATCCTTCTCCTTTATCCTTACCCTCATCCATTTATCCTCTCTTCCCTCTCTTCCCTCCCTCATCCCTTATTATTCAGTTTGGTGCATATCGTGCATATCTTGTTCTACGCATCTGCAGCTCAACCCCTTCACACAATGTCTATTCACTTTTCCTCAACATGTGTAGTGGCTATTTGTCCAAAGGATGTTTCTGTCAAAATAAACCTATCAAAAAGCCACTGAGGCACCAGCCTAGTTGGGTTGTACTCTTTAAAGAAGCCCATTGTCCACGCTGAATTCACGGTTGGGTAGATTCATTTTCCCGTTCAAAAGAAAATATATACATGTGCTTTTCCTCAAGCTCTGGTAAAAAAACATTTCCCTTCCTGGTGCTTCCCCTCATTAACACACCTGCTACCTTTATCGTGAATCCTACCTGGTCTAGTCCCTAGTGCCCCCTAGTTTCTAAAAATATAAATGCAAAAACAACAAATAATAATAATGGCAATATATCAAACTAATGAAATAGCTCCTACAACAAGCAATATAACAATTTCCATTCAAACCTTTAAATCACATATTGTTGTGGTGTGGTCCTTGCTAGTGAATAGAGTTCTATGTTTCAACCTAGAGCACTGCAATACAATCCTGCACCTAACGGCCTGTAAGGGAACCTGTAAATAAATGGCTCCTGTTTTTTTCTGATCAGGTATGAACTTAGCTGTCCTTGAACTGGACTTGAATGTCTTACCAGAGCAAAAGCTATTGTTGCTGATGGTTCTCTTGGAGTGGTCGGAGCTGATGTCACACTCCTTGCCATCCTCCTCTGAAAACGGTGAATCGGACTGAGGTGATCCTTTGTCCTTTGGGCGAAAAGGATGGAGGACCAAGCGTGGGATGCGACTGCGAGGGCTGCCCTTCTCTGGCGACTTCTTTTCCTGTTCAGAGTAACATCTGTCAGAGCTACAGGCAGGGACATACTGTTTTCAGGAAGCACACCCCCACTTAGTTTTATTTCCATCTTTTTCTTAATCATGTGAAATTACTTTTTAGATTCAACACACAGTAGCAATAATAAGACTCACCTCATATTCTTGGAACGGTCCCATTGTGCTTCACGAAGCGTTTTCCTCTGATGAAGAGAAAAAAGGAGAAAAATCAGCTGTCATTTTTCTGTGGACTGAGTATGTGGCAGCATTTTGACGCTGCCCTTGAACCCTTTAAGAAACAAGGGTCTGAACTGTGTTACGCCACTAAATCCCACCCACTGCCACACAAACACACACACACACACACACACACACACACACACACACACACACACACACACACACACACACACACACACACACACACACACACACACACACACACACACACACCTGATGCAGATGGCACAAGCCCAAAACCAGCACACACTGTCTTTAAGACCTTATGAAACTAATTATATGTGTCACAGCTGAAAATAAACAACCATTTACATTTATTTGAAGTCAGAATTTGTTAAATAGGCCAATTAAAAATTGCCACTTAAATCATCAAAGTCATTAGTGTACGTCCTCAGGGGAAATTGATCTAAAATGTCATGGCAATTCATAAAAAAAATACTGAGATATATCATTGCATACTTTACGTATGCAATGATATATGCAAAATGACTTGGGATCCTCTGGGATGCCCTATCTTGAATGCCTTTACTGAATTTAATGACAATCCATCAAATAGTTGTTTGAGATATTTGACCCTGAATCACAAATGCCAACCTCATGGTGGCGGTAGAGGAGCTATGTGAGCTGTTGAGCAGTAGTTGATCTAGGATTTTTCAAAATCAGGGACCATAAAGAATCCACAATTTACACAGAGGGGGCAATTATATGATCCGCACAATTCCTGATTCAGTAAGGTGCACATTCAAGTCATTCCTTGTTTACTGTTACACTGTCTATAGCTTTGAGCAAAGCAGCACATCATTGAATATATATTTTAAAAAAGGGTTAGGGGATCAGTGCCCCCCTGTATCCGCCCCTGCTGTTGAAATTCTTCAGTCTGGACCAAAGTGACGGACTGACCTCCAGATTGAAATTACCACAGTAAGAGACATGCTGCTACCGTAACTAAAAACAGTAGACAAAAGCAAATCTCCAGTCTGAAAAGATCTTTTTAAATGACCCAAAGTCTGCTGAGACACAGCTCTGAAGAGGACAGAAATATTATTTTCATACTTTGGCTTTTCATTAAAGTTATTCCTGATTGAGACGATCAGATATGAAGCACAGTAATAGAAGAGCGGTGTCTTAACCTCCCTCTGTTATTCTAAACCTCCAGTCAAAACTTTGCCTCCCAAAAGCTACAAAGTGCTTCTATCAGTGAGATATGGAGCAATCTTAAATCCACTTTTCCAACTTTTCATTTTCATTCCCACATCTAAACAGGAAAAAGACATTTCTTATTGATGCCTTAATGCTAAATAATGCAGATTCCCTCTCATGCTTGAATAAACTTGATACAATCACTTCACTTCCCTTCTCCTGCTGATTGCCACCAAGCATCATCGCCTAAGAGGTTCAGTTGCATAAGAGCATAATGTGTTTTTCTATTTTTTTCTCAGGAATGATGTAATTGACCCCGAGGCCTGTGAACTGCTGTCGTGAGTCTGAACCGGTCTTCCCTGTAGCTTCATCCAGATTTTTAAAAAACGTGTCAGTCTCAACCTTGATGACCTAGATTCCCCTCCAAATCGTCCATCATAATGAGAATTAAATCCCCAATTCATGACCTAATGTAAGCCACGTCCCTGTTTTAGCAGTTCCGACTTGTGCAAAAATCCTCTTTATTCAAACCACAGAGGAGCACAGGACCACAGAGGTTTGCAAAAATAGAACAGAGAGGAATCAAACTCCACCTCCTGTCGTCAGAGACCAAATTAGATCGGAGCTCCAGGTGGTCTGCACCACCTTTCTTACTGTTTCAATTTTTATTTAGAGCTCATGCGTTCCCACAGCATCACTTTACTGTAGCAATACACAGCTGCCTGGTGCACTGGCATGGCAAAATCAGATTATATAGGCATCAAAAGCTGTACCCTAGCAACAGTCTTAGCAACCATGGGGAGGAAGCGCTGTACGGATAACTCCAGCAAGATGGAACCAATTATGTGAAACTCTGGAGAGTAGCTTCCTCCTGAGATTCTGTCCATCACTGAGAGAATATCTAGAGTGTGCCGAGGTGATGTGATGTGATGTGTGAGTGTTTTTCTCAGAGTGACTGAACGTTCTGTCCCTGTGCAGGCGCGTGTGGCCTTCAGGAACATCTGTGTACTACTGACTTATATTTCAGTCGTTTCTAGCAGGGCTGTGGTATATTTGGCACTTTATAATCATTTTCTTCTTAGAAAAACATGTTCTTACAAAGAGTACAACCTAATGGTACCAGCAAGGGTATAATGTCATAAAGCCACAATGAATCCTATATTTATTCATCAATTTATTTTCTCTGTTTCATTTAATGTGAGTTTACGTATATCGTGTACGTGTATTTATGTACATTTCCTTATTTTATTGCTTAAGTTCCTCTCTGTGTTTCTATTGTTGCCCAGGCTGTTATTGTTTATCAAATTATTGTTGAACCGAAGTGTTAATCATAAAAACAAAAGGCAGGATGAATCCATGATGATTGATATACAATAATATTGTGCTGAAAAAGATGTAGAAGCTAATGGGGATGAATGGGAGAGAAATAATTAAATAAATAACATACAATATTAATGACAAAGCAGGAAGGGACTTTAATTAATTAATTCAGCCACAAGTAGCCGTGGAGGATCGTAAAACCTGGAACGTAACGAGTCATAGAATCTGTATAGAACTGTAATATCCTACAGACAAATGCCTCCAATGCATTTCTGATTCATCTCCTGTTATTTGCTTTGTTGCAGGACCAATGATCTCTAATGAGCTTGTCACATGAAACTTAAATGTATCTGGAATTATTTTTATGTAGACAGAAACTGCACTGGTGCAGACAAACAACCACAGTGCGGTATTTGTTTAATTGTCCTGAACTGTAGACCCTTTAAAGCAGCATCATGAATGTGCTCATCCACTTTACTCTAGACAATGTTGATTGGCTCCCTACTGAGCAACCAGCTAACCATTATCTAAGCTGCAAACACAGGGTTTCCAGGTCTCCTGAGCATTACAAACTGCCTGTGATCCACAGTCCCTGTGAAAAGCCATTCAAACATATATGAGCCTGGTGGGAGCATAGATTCAGAAAACAAGAGCAGTGGGGGAAAGCGCTGTCGGTGGGAGGCTGAGAGAATGTGCACATGACTGGTAAACAAGTCTTCAGGCCTCCAGTTGAGCTATTCCCCTTATCCAGATGGTCAACTTTTGAAACAGCATGGATTCCCTTAATCCATCCCACAGTGCTCTCTAATGTTGATCATGCACGCGGACTGTGCATGATCTTTAATCCGTTTTCATATTTAACTCCACGATGCTCTCAGCCTTTTTGTTCTAATTTGGTATGACTGTTAATGAGGTGCCAGGCCTATGAAACCCATGCAGAAAATAATAACCCTCCAAAAATAGAACAATTTTTCTGAGCAGCACGTCAATCACAGCACTTGCTCTGAGCTCACTGGCCCTCAAACAAAGTGCATCATCACTGCATGATGTCATTACTGCATGGATAATCTCTTTCACTTCCAGGAATCATCCTAGGGAGAGTAGGCATATGTCTTTCTTGTTGTTTTTGCTCTAGAGGGGGTATGGACCACAGGGGGCATTTAAAATAACATTTGCTTATGATACAATTCAATGAAATTATAAGATTAAATAAATAAATGCCTGAATTTCTCATCAATTGTTTTTAATTCATTTTAGTCATTAAATGCAGCCGCTGTTCTGGGACCCAAGATGTCCTCATGCGTCCACATGTTTACATCCCTCCCTTTGTTTACCATCTCACTTCAAAACCATTTCCATTGAGTGTTATCAAACAGCTTATTTTCCATGTGTGCTTGTATCCAGCAGAGGGATTTAGTTTCATCCTACACCCCCGCAGTAATACTGGCAATGTTTGTTTTTTTCTTTTCTGAAACGAGGAGATGCCTCTACAACAAAGACATAGGAGACACAGGGTTTAACCAGCAGCGATGTAAACATCCCCCCAGCACCACCCAAAACATTGATGACGTGCGTAAAAAAAGAGTCGTTCCTCAACTTGTAAACAGCTCCTCGTCAGACACCTGCTCTCATCCTGTGAGTATAGTTCATTTTAATTCTTTAACCCCAAAGCTTGAAGTATTATTGTTATTATTGATTTTATAAAATAAATAAAAAATGTTTACCTGGATGTCTGATGGTGAGTCCTCTCAGAAGGATGCGCGTTTATGGGTGAAGCACAAAGGGTCGCTCCGCTGCTGATGCTCCTCCGCCTGTGCCAGTCTCCGCTCTGCTCAGCCTCTGATGCTAGTGGAGGATGTAGGAGGGGTGTGTGTGTGTGTGTGTGTGTGTGTGTGTGTGTGTGTGTGTGTGTGTGTGTGTGTGTGTGTGTGTGTGTGTATGTGTATGTGTGTATGAGCTGCGTGCTGGCTGAGGACACACGCACACATGACTGGGCAAAAGGCGGCGAGCCTCCGAGAGCACACGCACAATATGACGACCATCCCAAGTGGGTTACATAACGCGTGAGGCATTACTTAACCACGGAGACCCCCACCCCCCACCCCAGCTATCTCCACCATATATATAAGGATATAAGCTGCAGACATGAAGGGCAGCCTATATCGCCTGGACACGTTTGGAAACACCAACTGTGATAATCTGGCACATGTTCTTCATGTATGTGAATGACAAGGTATGATGTGCTGCATGGCCATATTGACTTTCCACACATGACACATGCTTTGATTTATTATTCATAGACACACGTATAATACATAATAAATGGGTGCTCATCCCCACACTCAATTTTACATTTTAGTGTATCTATCCGAATCCACGATGCGTCACGGTTCCATAACAGATTTATGGCACCTACAATAAACACCATGACATGTGGGTCTGACACTATGTGCGTGTGCATGCAGTTAAGAAGCCATGTCTGTCAAATGGCTCTGGTCAGTGCAGAGTTGGCTCTCCATGGTGCTGAAATCAGGGGGATGTCCAGGTCGCTGCTCTTGGCCATATTTAGGCCTATGTAGATATTTGTTTAGATTCATATTGTCTTTAAATTTCAGTTTCTCACTCTAGCATTTACCGATTCTTTATAAAAGCAACCTACCAACACAGTTTTCCACTGATAAATCGCCTCGTTGATCAGATACAAAAGCAGAAACCAGACTGACATTTAAACATTTAAACCACAGCGTCATGCGCATCTACGAAATATCGGTGCGTAATGTTTGCTCTCCCCTCGCCTCGAACATGCTCCTCATTTACAAGTGCGTCAAACGGGGCTGTGAGGCAGCAGCAGCAGACACTGGGTGGAACTGACTCAAACAGCATGTGACCCATGAGCAGCAGTTTGTTCTCTTGTCACTGAGGCCCTCTGCTGGAGCAATGACGTACTGACACAGTGTACACCCCCACCATCCATATGACCTGAACCATTGTATTATATTGTACTATTCAATTGGATTTTATTTGTATAGCGCTAAATCACAACACGCATTATCTCAACTCACATTACATGGTAAAGTCGAGGAAGAATTTTGGTGACAGGGTAGAGAAAAAACTAATTAACTGGACCATCTGCCTCGACCGGTTGGGTCGGACCAGTACCAAACTATATTGCACTATAATTTATTGTGCTGTTGAGTACAATACCATTTATTGCTTCCTGTTAGAATTTACAATCCAAGCTTTAAGTATCGACATGTATAACTGCTTACATCCCTCCTTTGGACTTATGGGCCATTTCAAAAATCTGTTATGACGTTTGGACGAGGGTTGAAGCACTGGCTCATACTGCTCAGTGGGAGCTTTTAAACACAGCCATAAAATCTGATTTTCCCAGATGACTTGAACGCAGCATGTGTCCTCGTTTCTTTCTTTCTTTTTTTATTTATTTGGCAAGACATCACGTTGTAATAAATAGTGGCGGCCACTAGAGGTCAGTAGTGCTATTTAGAAGTGGGTCTGATACTTTTGACCAAGTCCACATCCAGACTATGTTGAACCTTTGCTGTGTTCACACCTCTAAGGTTGAATTTCAAGGCCAGACCTCTGACCCCAGTTCACTGAACCACGTTTCCCTGTCTTACGAGTCTCTTCGTCAAAGCTGGGTTTAAGTGTCATCCACTCAGCCTCTGAAATTCCATCTGTCTTGCTCTCATCGATCACATTTAATTCACTGAAACCTCCACTTTACAGAGTGTGAAATGAAGCTTCCAAATCCATCATGTTGCTTTCAAAATCTATGTCACAACTTTATGGCCACCTTGTGTAGTGCGGTGTATCTGTGCGTAAAATCTAATCTAATCTGATCCGATGCGTCCTTGGAAGATTTCAGGCTGTCAGATGCTCTGATAAGGAGCATAACAACTCTTCTGTAGTTCCACCCCCTCCACCCCCACACACACACCTAGAGACCTGTGTAGAAAGGCACCTACTTCTACATCCACATCGTAAAGTTAGAGTGAGCAAAATTGACAATGGAGCAGTTTCATTGTAACTTCATTCGGGAAATAATAACATAATTAATTTATTGACATCCTTAAAGTCAACTTCTGTGGATAATGTGGACGAATCAGAAACTGGCTGCTAAAATAAACAACAACAGCAAAATCTCTGCAACTTCCACATGTCCTCTCATATCTTCATCCTGCAGTGGCGGTCCGCTGGATCGAGTGCGCGTCTTGTTTGCAGGTCTGTGACATGGGATTGTTTGGGGGAGCCGCGCACTGAGCGACCATGTGGGCGTGTTTCTCTCTCGGCCCAACAGTCTCCGCTCTTGTGCGGAGTCCAGAGCGCAAAACGCACTTCTTCTGGTGTGACCAGAGAGCGCAAAAGTAGCAGCTCTCCGACGCTGAAGGCGCAACATCATCTCCGGCTCCCGGCGGCTTCCCCCGTATCCAGCTTCACCGAGAAGGGGGGACGAGAAAGAAGAGTTTCCCCCAACATCTCCCGCTCACTCTTCCAGCCATGGACGCATCTCGAGTGGTAACGCTATATCTGGGCCTGCTCCTTGTTTTCCTTGGGAATATACCGTGTTTCCAATCTGCTGCTATCATCTCCCCCTCTGCGCCAAGGAGGAACAGGGGAGCGAGGATCCTTCATCAGGACGGACAGAGGTCATCCAAATTCTTAAAAGACATCTTCGCGTCGTCGCATCCTATCGTGGAGCTCCACAAAGAAGACCCAAAGGACTCTATTGTGCCGCATGAATACATGCTCTCCATATACAGGACATACTCGGCTGCAGAGAAGCTCGGACTAAACGCAAGCTTTTTCCGCTCCTCGAAATCTGCCAACACCATAACAAGTTTTGTGGACAGAGGAACAGGTTGGTTTTGGTCCGCTGCTTCACCCCCATCAGCTCAGTCTTGCATAATTCTGTAGCAAAGTTATTTTCCCCTCATCTGACTGACCAAGTATTATCCTCTTAGATATTGTTAGAAATGCTCGCAGACAACAGTGACGCGTAAAAACTGCAACAGTGCTTTAAGATAGCCGCGGATACTTTTACGCACGCTTTAAATCAGAAAAAAATAGATATGCAAACGCACTTTTACGAGCACAACACATCAATAAATCATATAACGTAAGTGGTGATAGCTGAATTTTGGATGCTGCAGAGTAAGCTGTGTGCAACGGTTCGGGTTTCACTGGGATCTGTTTGCAGCACCGTCGCCGGATCATTTAATCTGTCTCCGAATAAGTTATATTACGCTTAAATTAACCTCCGGGTAACACGACAGTAAAACACTAATTGTTGTGAGGCTCTCTCTAAATGAAGGCTGTAAATTTGCTCAGGCAGCAGGATGATGTTCACCCAAACTCCACGTGAATGGGGAGGAACGTTTTTTCCCCCTGGATATTAAAGCACTTGCTGCTTGTTTCCTTCTCGGTTCTTTTATTTGTCGCTAAACTCAAACACTGAAATAAGCCAGTGCATTTTTAAAACTATAAAACGGAGTTGAATGCCAGGTCCGACACTCCGTGCAATCTTTTGAGTTGTGGTGCCCAGTGTATCCAGCCTGTGCTGACAAAGGGAGCTGTGGGGGCCATGGGGCAGAGCTGCTCGGTGTGAGAAGCAGGTGTTTGGGTCAGTTAACGTGTGTAACCAGGCGGTTTGACCGGCCTGCGAGGACAAACACAATCTAATAAACACAAACACGTTCGGCACACACAGGGGGACACAAGCCGAGTTAATCTTTGCAGGAGAAATAAAAGCTATCTTTGTTTGCGTCCCCTCCTGTCTCAAACACTCCGAGTCTCGGCGCTCGGACGCATGAGTGCGCGCTGCAAAAAGTGCCCATGGCGAAAAGTTGTTTAGTCCAGAGTGCGGCTGGTTGGAACCTGCTGTTATAGGCCAATGATTCTAGAGATGCAGCCTCAAACCTCCAGCGCACATCAGCCATTTCCCCAAAGATGTAAATTCGATAAAGTGTAATTTAAGAAAAATTATCATCTGCGCTGTGCTGAAAACAACCCACGTGACATCCCCTCACACATTTACTCGTTTTCAGCCGAAAAAGAAAGACTTTAAAAAAAGAGTGCTTCATCCGTGCGGCCATTTCTTGCAGTGTGAACGGATCCGATTTGAAAAACGCCTCACTCTCTCCTGTGATTTTGATGTGATGTGTCACTGGCTCTGACCCCGAGCTGGACCCTCTGAGAGCTGCTTGGCATCGAACGGCTGATTGGAGTATTTGAACTCGATGATCTAATTGAGTGTTCATGTCATAACATATCAAACACTGTCTATTCTCCCATAATGGCCCGACCGGGCCACGATGGGCACATCACCAGCAAACGGCGGGGGGATGAAAAAAAATCTGCGAGAACCTCCTCTGCTGTGAAGTGGTTCATCATACCAATTATTATTATTATTATTATTATTATTATTATTATTATTATTATTATTATTATTATTATTATTATTATTATTATATATTATTATTGTTGTTGTTGTTGTTCTTATTATAATTTATTGTTATTATTATTATTATTACTGCGAAACCTCCCTTTGCGACCGCCACTTTAATTACGGACAATACTTTTTATTCCCGTTGTCCCATCAGCTCGAGCGCCTTCGCTCTCTCTCGGGATTCCTCTCAGCATCCCATTAGTGCTGCACTGCATTGACCTGCGGAATGAGCCTCAGCTGGGAGTTTTCCTATAATTTAAGTCGCCTCCGTCAGGAAAGAAATACACACAGGGGTGGCAACGTTTGGCGCGTAAAGCCACAGGTTTTGCGTCTTTTTACGCACGGCTCCCCCGCGCAGAGACACGATTCACCGAGAGCATCTACG